>NW_020271715.1:237299-369319 GCF_003268045.1 Sipha flava
TAGCCATTCAATTTGAAAGCTTCTTTTATGACCTTTTTTATTCATACTTACAGGGAAAATATAATTTTGTTTAGGTGACCACGTTTCTTTTAAATATTTGTAAAGCATATTTGGATCGTTTCGAATTTTTAGATTTGCATTTTCTTCAATAGCAAATGCGATATCATATTGACTGTTAGAATCGATTTCAAACGAATCAGAAAATGTAACTGGCTCTGACTCTGTCGGTAACACGCTTACATTTTCTATACCTTCACTTGGAGATGGATTATTTTCGTCTCTTGTTTTTAACTTTTTAAAAAAAAAGTTTATTTCACTTTGTCGTTTTTGTGACATTTTAAAACAGAATAATTGAACACGAAACTACAAACGAAAACACTACGGACAACAGCAGTACAGGCGAGTACAGCACGAAATACGAATTACACACGAGTGACACGATGACTGTAAAATTACTAACATTTTAAAACGATAATAGCAATATAGAAATGGATTAGTGAGAATCGTCTTACAAATAAAATAAGATAAGATAGCGATGGCCAGTAGGAACGATACATGGCAAAAATAGCCGGTCTGCCGTCTGCGACGACGCGAAATGCCTTTATACCCGCATAATAAAAGTAATAGTAATATGTTTGGGAGAATTTCTTATATAATGATAATATAATAATAATATAAAATATATGTAATGATAATATTTCTTAAATTATAATATAATGTGTTTGAGCGAAACAATATAAAAGATAAAATTATAAAAATTAATAATAAAAAATAATAAAACCTAACTTATGCCAATATAACTTGGAGTGGGCGTATATTTGAAGGTTTTGCGGGACCCCAAGTATGAATTCCACAAGACCAGACTGGTCTAGTTGTAGCTTTATATATGAGATACATTTTGGATTTTAGGAGAGTTTTTAGAAGGTGAAGATGAGAGTTAGCTTGTTTACGTATTGATTTTATATGGGGAATCCAAGTGAGGCGTTTATCAAGGATGATACCCAAATATTTTGTTGAGGAATGAATTGGGATTGGTTGAGAACATTCATTTCGGCTCAAGGAAAAATTTACTTGTATAGATTTTTCTTCATTGATTTTTATTTTCCATTTTTTAGCCCATTGGGTAATTTTGTTTAAATGAGGCTGTAGGAGACTAACTTCTATGACTGGATCTTTGTCAGAAGCTAAAATTGCAGTGTCGTCAGCAAATGTGGCAAGTAGTGTTTTTGAGGATGTAGGTATATCTGAAGTGAATATATTGTAAAGCGGAGGCAAAAGTTCTACCTTAGGGGACTCCTGCTTCAATATTTTTTATATCTTAGTGAGAATTTAAATGTTGTACGACAAATGAGCGGTTTTCAAGGTATGATATTAATATTAAATAATAAGGTGCAGGAAGAAATGTCTTGAATTTAAAAAGTAATCCTGCGTGCCATACCCGGTCAAAGGCATGGGAAATATCAAGGAAAACTCCTGGCCAGAATTTCTTTTGTTCGAGGGAGGTAGCTATGTTGTCGGTAATTCGGTGAAATTGGTGAATTTTATTATGCTGAGATCTAAAACCGAACTAGCTTTTAGGAAAAATATTATTTCCCTGTATTATAGGAGTAATCCTTTTAAGGAGTAATTTTTCAAACAATTTACCTAAGGTGAGCAGTAGACTTATTGGCCGATAGGACGAAAGAATTTGTTTAGGTTTGTTTGGTTTCGGAACCATAATGATTTTGGAGTGTTTCCAGACTGACGGAAAATAGGATAGTCTAAGTAATGAGTTGTAGATGTGGGTGATGAAGAAGATTGATTTTTTTTTGATAGATGTTTTAATAATTTGTTAGTTATTAGATCATGCCCAGGAGCTTTTTTGGGATACAATTTTTTTATGATTTGTATGATTTCTAGGGAAGTGATAGGTTTAGCCGGAAGAGACATTGGTAGGGGCGTAACACGATTGCAAACTTTCTACCTTTTTATCTGAAGAAAACACAACACCGTTGCGCACTTTTTACCTTTTTATATATTATATGGCAAACAACAACATGATTGCGCACAAAATAATATGTGTTTATATAACTATGTATATTGTATAATAATTTATGTACAACATAAAATAATGTATGCGTGTATATCGATTAATTGGTTAAAATTGTTTTATTTTCTAAACTATATAATATATATTATCTTAAAATTAATTATCATAAAAAATCATGTTATTCAGAAAAAAAACAATTGTTGACAGTCCTAAGCCTGTAATAATTAGGAAGGAAAATTGTGAATTAATATGTAATAATTAATAATTATTATACAATACATATAAAATAATATAAAATAAATTATTTTAGGTTGTACATAAATTATTATACAATATACATAGTTATATATACACATATTATTTTGTGCGCAATCGTACTGTTGTTTGCTATATAATATATAAAAATTATTATATATATAAAAAGGTAAAAAGTGCGCAATTGTGTTGTATTTTTTTTTTAGGTATAAAGGTAGAAAGTGCACAATCGTGTTACGCCCCTACCAATGTCTCTTAAAATTAGCTAACTGAAATTTAAATGCGTTTACTAGTTTGTTGAAGGTGGTTTTGTCTTGGGGATAATTTGTTCTCTGCCATTTAGATCTAGCTCGGCGTATGGCTTCCAGTAGTTGGACAAGATGAAGAGGAAGAGCATGATAGTTTTTAGAATTTAGTACATTTTGGGAGGTCGAGGCACTACGAGCTGCATTAACGATTGCTTTAGTTAGTACTTGGATTGAATTATCTACGTCTATTTTATTTTTGATTGGAGAATTTAAAGACAGTTTGACTTTTTGAGTAAATGAAGTCCAGTTGATGGAGCCTAACCTACAGTTATTGGATGAAGAACCTCCAATTAGCAAGAGTAGTGGAGAGTGGTCACTTGACAAGTCATAGAAACTGTTGATAGATATGCTTATATTGCTTAGGATGGATGAAAAGAAGAAATCTAGGATGTCAGGTTGCCCATTTGCATGGGCTGGCCAGTAAGTTGATGTATAAATGAAAGCTTTTTAAAAATTTCTACTTTATAGAAGGATCTCCCACGAGTATTAATAATACTACTACCCCGAGCCGTGTGCTTGGCGTTGAAATCACCTTCAGAGATAAAATTGTTGCCAAGTTTATAAAAATATGATTGAATATTATTTTTCGTAATGTGTTGATCAGGAGGACAATAGGTTAACGAGATACTTAGAGGAATATTATTTAATTTGATAGAAATAATAGCAGCTTGAAGATAGGGCTCTTGGATAGGAAGTACTTCATGGAAAAGTAACGAAGATTTAATTAAGCTTGCAGAGCCTGCATGAGATGTATCATCTAGATGGTCAGCTCTGAGAACCTTGAATCCGTGGAGATTTAATTTAGTGTTGGGTGATAGGTGTGTTTTAGTAATTAAAAAAATGTCAATATCCTTGGCATGAAGTACATAATTTAGTTAATTTATGTGTTGTTTTAATCAATTAGCGTTCCGTAGGATTATTTGATAACAGCCCGAAAAGAGTTGGTAGTCGATAGATTTATTTTAATGCACCTGTGGTACTTTTGCAAAAAAAGTCGAAATCTGGTTCTATTGATTTCTTAATGCTTTCGCAGAAACTGAAATAATTTTGTATGGTTGATTTGGTAAAAATGGGAGGTGGTTTTTTATCGATAATATCAGTATCAGTATTGGTTTCCATATTTTCCTCGGGGTTTTTATGATATAATAAATCATAGCGATTTTTTGAAATGAATTGTTTGCAAGGATTGATACTTGTATTTTTCATAAATTTATTTAAGTTTGAATTTTCGAGAGATGAATTGGAATTTAATCTTTTAGATTGTTTGGGCGATTTGTCTTTATTCCTATTGTTTACAAAAATATCATGGCTATCGGAATTATTTCGAATGTTAGTCGATTTTGACTTTTGGACAATTTGCTGATTAACAATTTTTATCGGAGAAACGTACTGGTTGCTATTCATTATAATTAGTCATCATTATAATAGTCACGAAATAAGATGAGCTGGAACGGCGATGCCGTGACGGGCTAGTTGTAAAGTTCGATTGATTTGTTTGACAAATATATCGTATATCGACAAGTTTGATTTAAACAATTAAAACACTTACGTATTTGATCAGAAGGGATTGAGTCCTTGACGAAAATAAACGCGATTAACATTACTCAAGAGAGCAGCCTTAACTGGTTCAAATGATACAAAATAAAATAAACCAATGCAAATATTGAGTATTATTCGAGAAAAATATAACGGAGAGCGATTAAGAAGTGTACACATGTCGACTGCGTACGTGCCAATGAAATTAACTTAAAAATGACATATTTTTTTTTTTTGCCATTATTTAACATACTAATTAATACATTAAAATCACATTCACACGTAATACGAGCAACGTCTGCAAGGTAACTATAGCTGATTTTTTTGTTATTTGATCGAATACTGGTGACGTTTCATAGTCAATAATAAATTAAGATAAGATACAAACTGAATCGAAAAATAAAGATTGACAATGTGTATGGAAAAAAACCCGATAAACCTATTTAAATATCAAGAAAATAATTTGTCTTTTGATTTTATTCTGAATAGGCTAAATTTGTTTAATATAGGTATCGAACAAATATGCATTAAAACCCAACAGAATGGCCCAATAATACTAAAAATGCTCTAAAAATGAAAAAACGTCGAAATATGCAAAACAATGCAAAATAAAATTTGTAGTTTTAAAACTCTCGTTACATGAAATGAATTATGTTCTTAGAGAGCATTGTGCATGATCAACCAAAAAAATATGCATTGAAGTCCTAGTTGATGACTGACGAGTCGCTTATACGCGGGTCCGCAGCTTCAGCCCCGACGGCACACGCGTGTGCGAATATTAGTTTTACGTATTGTCATTTGTCATTGATTATAAATATTAAATACTTTTATAAGACTAAGTATTTATATTCAATAGTATTGCTGTATAGTGTACATTTAGTGTATCTTGAGTCACTGTAATGGATGTGTTTAATAGGAATTCAATGATACATAAAATTATAACTATACAAAAAACGAATCTAAGCGAATACAGCCTATATTCAGTGATGTATTGCCATATTGGTAAAAAATGAATGGATTTACACACCTAAAAGACTTTCTACCAACTTACAGTATACCTATATAACCCAACAAAAAATGCACTTAAAAATGTGTATAAAATATAACAATAAACTTTAAATTTTTTTCGTGAAATAAAACGTATGACGCAGATTATAATGAATACATTTCAGTACGTTATAAATAATAAACTCATCTTGGGCATTACACGAAATTTATTTCGATCATATTATTCATATGTAGTTACACCAGAATTATTTTAATTTTAGAAATAAAAATAAATTGTTATCTTACTCGATGGTTTTTTTTATAATATTATGTCATACACCGGACACGCTTTGCACGACGACCATTGTAATTTGTTATAGTCATTAGCGCAACTAGGGGGGTTCACAGGAGACTAATGTATCCCCAAGTTTAAAATGTGCACCCCCAAAAAATATAAGCCTTTTTCCAAAAAAAATGTAGGTACCATAATGTATATTGAGAAAAATAGGTACCTATTATGTATCCAGGGACCCAGCTATATATATATATACGATATGTCTGTATAGACAAATTGTTTAATATCTAATGCATAGACGTGTTCAGACTTTGGTGGCCGAGGAGGAAAATAATGTTAAAATAGGTAGGTAGGTAGGTAGGTAGGTAGGTAGATCTAATTATTTAATTTTGTTAAATAAATTGTATTATAAATATTAAAACAAAATATTTATATTAAAATAATTATTAGTAGTTATTTTTTCTTAAGTGTAATGTGGAGAGTAATTAGATTAATGGTTTAGTGTTGTGAGGGGTTTGCCCCCAAGGGTCTATGAGTTCTTCACTATTTGTGCACCCCCAAAATTATTGGTCTAGTTGCACCTATGGTTATAGTCACAATAATATTGATTTGTTTGAGTTATTGCTCCTATTTTAATAAACTCTTTATAAACATGACTTCTAGTCTTAAGTGCTTTTATTTTAATTGTAGTAAAAAACGCGATTGTCCAAACTTAAACTTTCACTGATTTCTAAACAATGAGCAAAATATGAAAAAATGGATTATCCATTCTAGTAAGCATTTATTATTTAAATATTTTATTCTATATTTTTCTATTCACGTCGAGTAATAATTTGTATTATAATTAATTATTAGTATTATATTAGTAGTGGCAGTAGTATAATTTATTAAATATGCTAGATTTCGATAACCGGGATGCCGAAAAACTGATGAACCATCGCGATATAAATACAAACATATTTACATTATGAATATAAAACTATTCTAGATATCGATTTTTGTTAAAGGACTTTTCTTCTCAGATCGAAGAGTTTTATTTAAATCTGTCATACATTTTTGACACCCCGGTTTTCGGCTTCTTGCTTATCAAATTATTACAAAATTAGATCTTTTGTTGAATTCAGGAAACATTGTTCTGGACTCTTTAAGTCCAAAACGTCTTCGGCAACGGTAAATATTTGATGACCATTTCGATACGAATATGTATATGAACCCAAAAGATAAAGTGCTAACATTAGGGTCAAACGCTGTTCCTAGAAAATACCAAAATGTTTCATCTGAAAGTAATTTGTTATACAACATTAGGTAAAATTAATATTTTATTAATTGTTTTTAATATTGTTGACAATTTCAGAATATTCAGAACTTATGTTCATCAGCCTATAATTCCGACTTGCATTTAATTACGCCTGTGAGTCGTAAAAAAGCAGTAAGTCGTGTGTTAAAATTTGATGATGAAAATCTAACAGGTATTTTACTTTTGAATATTTAAAAAATAATTTTAGTAAAAAAAAGCAAGTATTTTAAGAGATTTACGGGGGATCGAAAAATAATTTGTCATTCCTGTTTTAACTATTCATAAATGCATAGGTACCTAGATTTAAACACAAAAATAGGTAGTCATTCAATTATAATGACAATAAACACAGATATAATTATGTTAAGATGTATCACTATTGTACTAATAATTATTTTTCGTATTTTGGTTTTACAAATCTGTTTTATTTATTTATTTATTTTTTTTTTTTTTTATGCAAGAAGACACTTTTTTGAGTAGAAATATTGATCCAAAAATTAACTTCATACGCTTTTTATATTTTTAGGTCATACATTTTGTCTAGTTGGTACAGTTGAGAGGTCATTTTTCTCTATTCTCGATAGCTTTTTCAAGCGTCAAAGAAAAATACTGGAAAATTGACAAAATCGGTAACATTTGCGATATCAGAAATTTTCATAAATCAATTTTTTATTTTAGTCATAACTCCAAAATTAATGGAGTTAGAAACTTGAAACTTTGACCATTGATCTAAAATAGTCTCGCACATACGTATTGAAAATTTCAAAAACATTTGGCCATTTTTGAGTATAGAATTTTGAATATATTTGATTTTTATCGTTAGAATTTAAATGTTAAAACGAACCGAATCCTTCAAATCACCCGATTTGCCCATTTTCAATGTAAATTGAATAGCTGATAAGACGAGAGTTGCAGATTGCAGTGTTACCTTAGCGCGGGGTTTTCCGGAATTTGTGGCTGCATTGTATGTATAGTCGCTACCACGGTTTAAGATATATCTTAAGGTATATCTTAAACCGTGGTTGCTACGGACAAGCATCAGCGTCGGATAATCTTCTCTAGTGATGGGTGATATCGACTTATTTTAACTATCGATAGTCCATAGTTAGTTTAATAAGCTACCCAGTGTTTATTCAAACGTACGACAGTATTAATTACACAATATCTTTCAATATAACCATTTAACTATTAAACACGTTGAGCAATACCGATTAGTTTTTAATACCGAAAGTCTTAGATAACAATAGAATCTATCGGTACTATCGAATATTATATGCACGAATATATAGTTTTAAAAAATAATCAAGTCAATTAGTTGTGCCTTCTCATTGTATCTTCTCTCAGATTTAATTTTTCGGTAGTTTATTACACGATAAAGTAAATTTAAGTTTTATTTTATTTATTTATTTAGTTTTTTAGTAAATTGATTTTATCCATGGATTATTATTAAAATAATATTAATAGATAGTTTAAACTATTGAACAGTTCGATAGTTTTTAATCGATAGTGCCCATCACTAGAAATGACTAATGTTGTTTAGTGTTTACTGTTTACGTTTCATGTTCCGTTCCGAAGACTTCCGATTCATTCCAGTGACTGCGGCATTTGATGGAGCGGAACTGCTGCATTTGACTTTCATATTTTGTTATTAAAAAGAGCGTTCGAAGTTAATAACTATTTATTCGTCACTAGTTGTAACATACGTATTCATTTGTTTTAATATTCTGAAGACAAAACACTCTAAGGTGCTATTCCCGTACGTGTTATTACACTTGTTAATCTTCGCGTCCACTTTACTAATCGGTTCAACTTGCAAACATGGTAATGCACACATTTGAATTGATTATTTATTTATTATACCTAGTGTATTTAAATTGTTTAATTTATTATTCAGATTTTCATATTCTGTTATAATTAATTTGGTTTATTTGCCTTCTAAAATATTGGTTTAACACTTAGTGTTTGGAGACGTTTTATAATTACTACTGTTACTTTATAATCAATTAAAACGTTAGTATTAGAAGCATGCTTAGATTTATTATAGTTATCAATAAAGTAATTACTTTTTGTAAATTTTGATATTGAGGATACCTAAACTATAATTATGACGCTCAATTAGAATTTACATTGTTGATTAATTAATTTTTATTCAATAGTACGTAAGTGTGAATCGTCGCAATTAATCAATAATATTTCTTGTATACTGTCTCAATTAACTTAACTATAAACTATTATAATTTTATTTGTATGTTAGTAATTTATTTCCATTGGTTTGAAACAAATTCAAAATAAACAGGTTAACAACAGCTTATTTATCTTTTATATTGTTAGAGTGACTGGTGGCTTCATATAATTCAGTAAAATTATATGTTATCATGGGATACATCTATAGTTGTCATTAGAAATTATTTTTTAGTAAATTATATCACATTATAGCTTCTGCGTGCCAATTTCAGCGTATAGACTAGTGCAACAGGAGAAAAGTACAGTCAATTGTACAGCTTTTCAATTAATGTAGTTTATGATTATTAGTGAAATAAAAGAACTTTACTATTAAATATTTACTTTATTATGAATAATTTCTTTGTTCAGATATATATTAACTCATCAAATAATTGTAAGTTCAATTTAAATAATTATTTCATAAAGCGGCGTGAAGGTGCTTGCAATGACCGGAATAAAACACTTCTGAAAATGGGTTTGTAAGGAATCCTCTTTTATATCCTAATCTTGTGTGAACTCCTTATCCTTCTTTGTCTCATGTTTATTCAACATTGGAAATGGTTAGTGATATGTTATTTCCCAATTATAAATATGGAGTTTTCCTGTCCATCCAGGATGTGGCTTTTATCTAATCATTATTGTCTGCATATCCTAGGATTGTTTGTTATATTTTAATATATTTATCTTTATATTATTTTATTCATGATCTACATCTAGTCATTATTACATGGTCCTTCATGATCAATAATTTAATATATATATATATATATAATGAATATGTATTATGTTTAAGATTACCCCTTGATCAAGGCCAGACTTAGTCAGAAATTTCTACCGCAAAAATAAAAAAACAGCCCACTTACATATACCAAAGATATAAAAAAAAACCTAAAAAAACGTGTATTTTCATTTAAAATGATTGCCTATTATTTTGAGAATTTGAACACTTAATATTAATATTAAAAATTAAGAGACCATTATTTAATTAATATTAAAAATTAAAAGACCATTATATAATTTTAGACAGTTTCTAATGCAATCATATTAGAAAATAAGTCTTTTTCTGTTGACACAATGAGCCTAAACCACCAAACCTAAAAAAAACTTCCCAACCAGTAAAATTAGCCCACTAGTAAACTTTTGGTACCCTGCCTATCCAGTCAAGCCCTGCCCTTGACTTTAATATTCCTATATGTATGTATTGTCTTTAACTTCTAAATGCAAGTTCGTAACATAGCAATAGTCACATCATAACTAATTTTGGCTTAAAACAATTAGTATAACTATTAATTGTATATTTTATTAAAATGGAATTAGTAATATTTTAGAATATGCCTATTCATTTGATTCCTTCACATTTATTCACTAATGATTTTCGATATCTTAGTATTATATCAAATTTAAAAAAAATAATTTTTTATTCAAACATATTTCTAGTAATTGATTTCAAAGATTTCCAAATTTATTCTGTGCTTAAAATATTGTCAATTGTATTCAAAAATTAATTTTTTTTTCAGTTAATTACATAAAATAACTTATACGGACACTAATATAATCATTTATTTAATTAAAACTAAATAATTATAAATATTTTTATTCATATTATATCATTATATTTTGTCATTATTGTACATTATACAAATGTCTATATTTTATGAAAGAAAAAAAAGTAACAAAATGCCCTTGAAAATATTTTTTGTTTAAAACAATAGTTGGTATTAGCTTTAAAATAACTTTTAAATTATGTTTGAAAAATATGCTTGAAGTGTATATAAAGTAAAGATAATAAGCACATTTAAACATAGGTTAATTTAAATAAAATTTATTATTTTACCAGATAGTCTATCCTTGAATAATTACTCTGTATAATTGTACCATTTCAAATGAAGATCACGTAAGACTTGGTTTATTTAAAACTTTTATATTTCTGCCAGCACCATTGAAAATGTTTAATTGTGGCTTATGTGATGTGATTATATTTAGTTTAGTTTAGATCTTATTGTATACCAAATGCACATTTTTTTTTCTCCAAATTTAAATTCAAATAAATATTATATGTAATTGGTAAAAATATTTTATACATTTCAAAATAAAATATTGTGATATTGTGATATGACCATTTTATAACATTATTAACACAACAAAGCTACACATTTAGATTAAATATTCTTCTTAATTTGTTTTATGATTAATTATTACTTGTTTTTTTTTTAGAGAGAACCAGAACATCTCCGTAAATTGTTTGTTGGTGGTTTAGACTACAAAACTACTGATGAAAATCTCAAAAAATATTTTGAACAATGGGGTGAAATTATGGATGTTGTTGTAATGAAAGATCCACAAACTAAAAGATCAAGAGGTTTTGGTTTTATTACTTATGCTGCTGCTCATATGGTTGATGATGCACAAGGTGCACGTCCCCATAAAATTGATGGCCGTACTGTAGAACCCAAAAGAGCTGTTCCTAAAACTGTAATAAAATATTAATAAAATTAGTGTAAAAATAATCTAATATTTAATTTATATTATAATAGGACATTGGAAAACCTGAAGCAGGGGCTACAGTTAAAAAATTATTTGTTGGCTTATTGAATGACAGCATTACTGAAGAAGACTTAAAAGAATATTTTTCTCCCTATGGTAATGTTACATCAGCTGCTTTAGTTGTACACAAAGAAACCGGGAAAAAACGTGGTTTCGGTTTTGTTGAATTTGATGATTATGATCCAGTTGATAAAATATGTTGTAAGTTACTGCATACATTTTTTTAGTTGTTAAAATAAAAATATTTGTTTTTAATTCATCCTTGAATTTTATAGTAAAAGGATCTCATATAATTAAAGGAAAAAAAATTGATGTTAAAAAAGCTTTGAGTAAGGAAGAAATGGCTAGAGTAAATGCTAGAAATAACAGTAACTCTACAGATAATTGGGGAAGTGATAATCGAAGTGCATGGGAACCAACAATGAGAAATTTTGGAATGGTTGGAAGAGGTGGAGGATGGAGAAGTAATAATGAATATAAATTAAATTAGTTTACTATATTAAGAATTTTAAATCTATATATATATATCCAAATTAAATATTAAATTTCAGGTGGTAATGATCCTGATCCATGGGAATCTGGTCCTAGTTCTCGAGGAAATAATTGGGGAGGCCCATCAACTAGTGCTTGGGATAATAATTTTGGTGATAATTATCAACAAAGTTTTGGTGCTGGTCCTATTAGAGGAAATAGTGGTCCTTTGAGAGGAGGTGGAGCTGCTAGACCAGGACCTTATAACAGTAATTTAAATAATAATCAATAAACTATTGAATATTATTAATTTATTATTTTATAATGTATTTTTTAAATATATCATTTTCTAGGTGGTTTTGATAGTGGATACAATGACTTTAGGAGCGGATTTAGTGGCAGCAATTTTGCCAGTGGTGAAGGAAGTAACTTTGGTGGTGGAAGAGGAAGGGGTGGTGTTCGTGGAAGAGCTGGTGGTCCTGTAAGAGGTATATCTGGACGAGGTCCTGGAAATTCAAGTCGTGGTAGCAGAGCACCATTTGGTAGAGGTGGAAGAGGGAGATACTAATTATTTAAGGTAAATTGCACATATTTAACACATATATAATATTAACATAACATTATTTTACAATTTAAACATTCAATTATTTTTTTATTATTGATGCTTGGAGCCATTATTACAAAAAATATAGAAATTCTCTTATTATTAACACAAATTAAACTATCCACAAATCATGTAAGTAACATTTTTTAATCAATTTATATAAATCAAAAATTATTTATTATTACTCAAAATATGTTTTTTTGATAAAATGATCTTTATCACCAATAATCTATGTATCAAAGATGGGTTGAAATACCTTTGTAAATTCTAGAGTATCTAATTAACAATTCTTTATGAATATTATTTTTAATGTATAAATACTTAATATTACAAATATTAACAAATATAATCAAAGGTCCTACTAAAATGTTGTATTATTGGCTCTAAGTTGTGATTAGAACATAAATATATACTTATTAAACAGCTTTAAAGTAGAATATTTGTTTTATTTGTGCACAGGTTAAAAAAAGTATGAGCTGACCCAAAATGTTACCTAAGGGGTTTGGGTCAGGAGAATTCCAACCCGCAGAAATTTAAACTTATGCAGGTCATCAGGAATCTTTTTAAACTTCTTATTCCTCAGTTTATATTGACAAAAAATGAAGGAATTTTTAGGCTTAAAGATTTGTGTGTAATTTTTTTTCTATCTAATTTGTGTCTTGATTACAACATTATAATGCGAGTGATAATTATTCTTATAAAATAGTAAAAAATAAAAATCAGTATTATTCAGAACTGTAAGCAAAGTTTCCAAATTAAAGAGCATGTACTAAGTTAGGTTTGAATAAACAGATAGGTTTAGATAATTTCCACAGATTGCATTAGAATAGAGATAGTATTAATAATTATTTATGTATATATATATATGTGAGTATATATGATTACTTAATTTTACCTTTTTTTTTTTATATATATAAATATGAGAGTTATGATATTGTATATCATATTTAGATTTAGGAGTGTTGGATCATTTAGTTAATTGAGTTTTAATGACAAATTTCATATTGTAGTCCAAGTGTCCTTTTTTTATGATTTTTGTTTTTGTTTGATCTTTCAACATCTAATTTATTTAGGAAATAGAATTGCGTGTACTAATTTATTCAGTGTAGTAACTGTAATGAAAGCTTTTTTAAATTATAATAACAGTGTTAATTATTTAAACATGATTATGCGTATTGCAAAATTCTTAAATTTATTCCTATCTTTCGTTAAAAAAAAATTATGTAAAAATTGAAATGCCGTACAATTTTTATAGAATTTTTTTTAACCTGACATCCCTATTTATATTCAGTGCAGTATATTTATTTATATGAATATTGTATTCATGAGCCTAAAGTCATTTTATTTATTGAAATTATAAGAAATTAATTACAGTATATAAAATTTACTAATACCATTTAATAATGTGTTAACTTTATATTATCAGGTCCTAGATAAAAAAAAAAAAAAAACATAGTAAGTATATATTATCATAAAATTTAAAGTTTTATATCTAATAAAAACAGATAATAGTTTTAAATTATTAATGAAGCTTAAGATGGATTGGCATTATACAATAATTTAATTTCTATTGTTTTTAAAATGTATATATTTTTAATTATTTATTTTTTTTTATTATTAATTGATAATTGTAATATCAGTGGACAATGGTACTTTTGAGAATATCCTCCATATTTTTCTGCAGATTATATAACACCATTAAATAAAAATTTATCAAAATAAATTATGGTTTATAGTTGAAAATAATATTGACTTAAAATTTCCTCTGATTATTAATATTAGCGACAATTAGATTTATTAACTTATAGAAATTGTATAGTATTGAAAATTTAAGAAATAGTTTTCAGTTTTGATTTTGTTAGGTTTACTTTTTTGCTAAATCTTTTTTTCTAAAAAATATTTCTTTTTCAATCTATACTATCCATATTAAAGTTTTTATTTGTAGAGTTCCATGTATATTTTTGAGTGTTAAAAGTGTTAATTTACGTTTACAGAACTTAGCTATTCCTAATTTCACTAAATCAAAATGTTATTAATATTGGGTTAAAAATGTATTTATTGATTTATATAAATGAAACCTCTGTGAATTTTCACCTCCCAATAGTGAACACATTTAAATTCCTCAGTAAAAATATATTTACAATACTTACAATAACCTCTTAATAGTGTACAGGGGCATTATAAACTGGTATAAAAATTAGAAATTGCCTTATAAATTAACGTAATATATAAAAGTACTACATATCGAATATGTTTAAGTGATTAAAATACTATATCGCTTATATTTTATTATCATAATGGTTTTCTTATTCTATAAAACAGAAACTATTTAACTGTACGTAAACATTCATACCCCCTTTTATAATACATATATGTAATATTACATTTTAATACAATGAATATAAAATTTAATAATTTAAAAAACAATAATTATATAACAGTACAGTATAATAATAATTCTTTCTGATAGGGTCTCCTTAAAGTGGACATTTCGTAATTCCTTCCCCATGGTTGTCCACCTTATAGAGATTTTATTGTACTATGTTATCATTTAACAAATTAATAGTATTCTTCTGTGTGATAAAGTTCTAGAATTATATATTTTTTAATTTAAATTCAGCTCTAATGAATTGTTAAATGTATTATCTTATGACATTAAATATCTTATGTATAAATAATTCTAACTAATAATTGTATAAATATATTTATTAATATATCTAAAGATCTATTAAAAATTACAATTTCTATACTATGTTATTTAAAATAATTTCAATTAACACCTATGATATTTTTTGTTATGAACTAAATAAAAATTCAAATTTGAAGCTTAAGTTTGGAAATAAATTACTTATATTAAGAACCATGAGTTTCAATTGATCAATAATTATATAAAATATAGTTTTCAGCTATAATATCTTGTGAGTAAGTTATATAATCAATGCCAAGAATTTTCATGAAAATATTAAACAAGATTTACATATAGTATTAAAATGTTGGTTCTTTTTCCTTTTTATTGGAGTATTATAATTTATTTTTATTGAAAAATTAAATTCTGTATTTCTTTAATATTCTTTTTGCATGTTACTGTTTGTTTCAGATACACTTATGTTTCTAATTGAGCATGATTCAATTTTTTGGTTTATTAATTAGTGCATTTTACCCCGCATTAGTCGGCTATAGTCAAAATAACCACACTTTTTTTAGGTCTTAAATAAAACATTTTCATTTTATATTTCAATCATTGACGCTCAGTATACCTTTTAAAAATGTTATTGATTGTATATTATTGACTCATATTATATGAGTATCAATAATTAATGTATAAATGTAAATGTTCTATTAAAGGTATAAAAAAAATTATAGTTCCATTACATCTCTAAGGAATTTTTTTTTTTTTTTTGCATATTTATAGAGAAATATTTTAAATATTTAATCAAAAGAAAAAAAAATAATTATAATCCAGTTATAAATTTGTTTTATTCACAATTCCTATTTTATTTAATTTGTTACAACTGATTTTTTCAGTATTACATTATGTTATTAATTAAAATCAAAGCTATATAATTTTTTACAGTTGTGTTTAAATCAAAAATGTTATAAATATTTAATGCATATAGTTTTGAATTAATTAATATTTATAACAATATAATATTTAAATGTGTAAATATATCAAGCTAAAATTAGAATAAGTAAAAATTTCAAAATTCTATATATTTTAAATGATTTATAATTAATATTCATTACAAGAACCTAATTAAAAATAATTTAGATTATATTAAAATTCAATATTTAAAAATAATGTTTCAGTAGATTTGAATTACAGTTCTTTCTACTCTTAGTATTGTTTAATTGTATTTCATATACTCAAATTCTTGTTGATTTTAAGATTCGACAATTTATAGTATTCAGAAGTAAATGTTAAATCTTAACATTTACAAATAAAAAATAATATATGTGTATAACAAAGATTTAAACAGCTATTAATATCACAAATGCTTTTTGTACTATGTGTGTCAAACGAAGACATTTCAATTTTTTTTTTTTTTAAGATTAAATTTTCCAGATTCTTAAGGCGCTGTTAATATAATTAGTAAGTATTAATCAAAATTGAAAATAGTCACATTAATCTCAAAAAATAAATTTTTACCATGTATGAGTAACAGTTATATTTCTTGAAATGAGTCAAAAATTGTAAATTATAATTATTTGAAAAAAACTAATTTTCAGTTGGTATTATAATACTTTTTTTTTTGTATTATCATACTATTTTTAATAGTTATCTTAGCTACAATTAATTTTTAATTTTCCATTGACTATATTTGGATTGAATTTATTAAAAATTGAATTAAAATTAAAAATAAAATCAAATAAAGAAGAATATATTTTATGTCTTAGCATATACGTAACTAATTCAGGTCTAAAAATATGAATATGGACATTTTTTAAAATAATTTTCTCAGAAAGTAATAAATATATTTTGAGGGCTTACAGTTGATTTATACATGTTAGATAGCTTTTTATTTTATAAATTGAGTATAATTCAGTTGTTTTTTGTAACTGGTCATTAAATTATTAATCGTAGTTCAAATTTTTATATTATTAAATGCCTGTTTCTTAATTTTAATTTTAAATGTTTTAAAAACTTGATTTTTCTATTCAAGATTATTTATATGATATTCTTATAATATTAATTAATTGTTCTATATTTTTCATAAAAATAAATCTATTCAATTAGATTAATTAGATTATTTTATCTGAAACGTTATAAAAATTAAGAACAATTGATTGAATTTTACTTAAAATTATTTTTCAAATACTTATAGTTAGATAATAATTATCACTATTAAATATTGTTTATTATTGGCTACTTTATTTTTATTGCTTTATACAATATCATTTTCATTTGAATAATAAAATATTAAAATAGGTATTTACCTATTTTCTTATCTCTTAATTATGTATACATACATATAATAAAAAAGTAAACAATAGTCCACTCATTATTTGAAATAAAATACTATTTTTTATATAAAGTGAACACTTTTTAAGAATTTAAAAACATTTTAATTATTATATTATGTGTGTTTTAAAATGCATTTTCATTACTTTTAGCTCATGTTCAACAGCTTTAATCAACCTACCCTGCCATGTGATTTGTTAATTATTAATTACAGTCCACCAATGAACAATGATTGCACAATGTCAGTTTTCTGAGGTTATAACTTAAAATATATTGCAATTATTTAAATTGTTTAATCAGAAATTATATTTATGCCTAAAATTTGGAGCTTCTTTGTTTTTTTAATTATTTTTTCTGTCCTATCAGAGCTGTTTTAAGAATTTTTAGGACCTGGGGCAAATGATTTATTTTGGTGCCCCTAAATCATCATAATAATATAGGAATATGATAAAAAATATATATTAAGTTTGCAAAATATTAGTAGATAGAGTTTTCAAATCACCCTTCTTTATGGTTATTTAAATGTATTGATTGATGCAGGCATAAAAGTAAAATCATACAAGTTTTGTGATTTGTGTAAACATTTTCTTTATGGTATTGCCAATGCAGCCTGATGAATGCAATTTAAAATAATTACATTCTATGTAATATATATGATACAATTAATATATACATTTGGGTTATTTTATTATTTATACTGAACGTTTTTTTAGGTGTACATAACTAACTGTCTAAGTTTTATAATTACATTCTTTGATTGGTTACAAAATTAAGCGCTTGGAAAATGAATGTGACCATATGCTTGTGAACATAAATTGTCAAATTATAATCTTTATTTAAAAAGTTATATGAGCTAATACATTCAATTATTTTATTTATGATATATTTCATAGGTGTACACAGACCTCTTTTTCAGGGTATGCAAAAGACTAACATTGCCTATTAACCATCACCACTGAAAGTTAATTTAAGCCTTTAAAATTCTGATAAAAATATACACACAAAAGTCTATACAACTATTTAATTTAAAATTTTAATTTTTTTCCAAAAAAATAGTTACTGAATAGCCATTACTTAATTAAATTAATCTTCATAATTAAAATTTAATACATGACACTTGAAATAGTTTCAGTAATATATTTAAATAGTGTAAATAAACAAAAATGTAATAATTTATGTAAATAAAAAAATCAAATCAATTTGATAAATAATTTTACATGATCAAAAAACAATTCTGCGCTCAGTTGAGTTTTTAATAACATCAATAATGTCTATGGGATTTTAATTTATAGCAATTTCTTGCTCTGTCATTGAAAGCTATTTAATTTCTTTTGAAGCATGGTATTTTTTAATTTCATTCACATATTAAATTGTTATTAAAAGTAGGTATATAATTTGTGTTTCAAAAATAATTAAAAATGTCTGGGACTGAATATAAAAATATAATAAAAATCATAATGTAACACGAAATTACGTAATATACATTTAAAGACCAAATATGTTGGGATTTTTATTTATCTTTTATATTTTTTAGAAACAAGGCTCTATGTTTACAATTGTATACCCTGCAATCATTTATTATTTTCAATTTTGAGATTTAATACTACCAATATTAATTACAAATATAAGTATACATATACACATCAGTCTGTTTAGAATCATTTTTCGAATGCCATCACTTACAAATTTTAGCAAATCGATTATACAATTAATACACTTACAATCAACAGTGCAAACCTTTCTTTAGTTTTTTTATACATATATATACTATTAATATGCTAAAAATTAAATTTATCAATTTCAATTTGATCAATTTTATAAAAAATGATTATTTATAAAATATATTGTACTTGGATAAATTTTCTTTACAATTCCCAGTTATTCATACCGTTAAGTTATATAACGAAGATTTACAAGTGGCATCACTGTATATTATGCATGATTATTGATATCAGTATTATATACTATGTGCAACAGCGATAAGGCATTGTGGATAATAATATGTGCATTCGTTTAAAATTAAATTAATTTTAGCTTATTTGAAATGTCAATAAATATAAATGAAAATCATCAAGTAATATGATTTCTGCATTAATAGATTCATTATTAAATTTTATTGCTATAAAAAAAATATTATAATTTCTTACATTCAATGTAACAATTAATTAATTTATTGCTTTTCCTTATTAAATATTGTACATTTGTGTTGAACCTAATATTTTTATACTAACAGTATAATAATAAATAATATAATTTTTATATTTAACAAGACATTCGTTTGTACTGAATATTTAAATGTTCCTACCCAAATCTAATGGTTTGCTTTATTATAGCTTTTTGTTTATCAGTTCTAAAAATATTATGCATTACTAGTTTGGTATATATTTTAAAATACAGTATTTTTAAATAAATTTAATTTGAGACTTTAGTTTGTCTAAGAATAATTTTACTAAGTTCAAGTGATCTGGTTATTAAATTTGCATTAGGTGTTCATTTTAAACAGTTCTAATATGCATTTAATTGTTAAGTGTCATGGAATGTTTCTGCGGTTTCAAATTTACTTTCTAGATATTTTTCATAAAATCTATATAATTACTTCTGTAAATCTTGTACTCAATAAGTATAAGTTTCTTAAATTCATTTTAATTGTTTATAAATTTTCCTTTGGAATGAGAATTTGATTATTATTCAATAAATTTTATTATTTTTGTATTATTTTAGCAAAAGTATAAATATTTCTTTATTTCACCCTGAACACATATTTAAATTTAGGTTTTATAATATTGTTTATTGTTTAAAATTAATTATTGCTCTTATTAACCTTTTAAGTTTTTTTTCAGATAACATTGCTGTTTAAAAATGTTTAAATTCAATTTTAATAAAGATGACATGGATACATCTACATTACCTGAAAATCAGGTGATTGAAACAGATGAACTGAATGTACCTAATACATTATTTCCTTTGCCATATACAATCTTGAATGTAGGGGACCGGCAATTAAAACTTGGTCAGACATTTTCCACTAGCATCGATTCAGATCTTATTCCTGGTATATATGAAGGTGGATATAAACTTTGGGAGTGTACCTTGGATCTCTTAGAATATTTGAGTAAACACACTACATATTTTGATGGAAAATCAGTTTTGGATTTGGGTTGTGGAACTGGTCTTTTGGGCATCTTCACATTGATTGCTGGTGCTCAAAATGTTGATTTTCAAGATTACAACAAAGAAGTATTAATCAGAACAACTATGAATAATGTATTATTAAACTGTGAAGAAAAAATAAAAGCTTGTAAGTATTATTCAGGTGATTGGGAATCATTTAATGTATTCAATGAAGATACTTACGACCTAATTTTAACATCAGAAACTATATACAATTTAAGTAACTATAAGAAACTTATAAATTTATTTGAAAAAAAATTAAAACCATCTGGATGTGTTTTATTAATTGCTAAAAATTATTACTTCGGTGTAGGTGGTTCAATAAATGAATTTGTACATTGTTTAAAATCAACTAAAATGATTAGTGATACTGTATGGTCAAGTACAGATGGAGTCAAAAAAACCATACTTAAAATTCATTTTTGATTGTTATTTGTATTTATTTTTTTTTGTATAAATTAAATATATTATAAATAAATACTTTTGTTTTTATTTAATTTAAAATTTTCTTTGAAAATTATGCAAGTATATAATATGGAAATTCAAAGTTAATGTTAAGCATTTTTTTTTATCAAATAAAAATTTGAAAAGATATAATTTTTTCAAGTCAACTTAATATATTATTAATATTATATCACTTAAGAAAAATCAAAAGTAAATTGGTTAACTATGTTACTTAATACAGGGTTTATAGTTTATATTTAGAATACCACATGCATAATATTTGACTTATAAATATACAACATAGTAAATCTGTGTTTCATAAAAAAAATTTTTATGTTGTTAGTTTTAATATTATCGAGTTATGATTATGATCAAAATTTTTACTGTAAATAGATTTGCTGTTTATTTGTAAGATACAGAAGTGAGTTTTTCTAAATGCTTATATTCATCTCTAGTTATTTATTTTAAAGGCATTCACAAATTTCACATAATTATTTGATACCGAAAAGAGGTTATTTATACTACACGTTTATTAGGTGAATCGTAATATTATTAACAATAAATGTATATATACCAGACTAACCTAAAATTATGTTTAAGCTTAAACACAACAGTATTAAAGTAAGTAAATTTATATCTTTGGCAAAACATTAATTATAAAATAAACTATCATGTAATTTATTCTATAATTAATGGAAATAGTTATATAAAATGTTCAGTTAAATCAAATACCTCCAAGTACAAGTATTGCATTCAGAACCTGACAAAATAGTTTTATAATTTTAAACTGTGTAAATGATGAGTAAAATATAATAATTAACAAACTAATATTTGTTTTATTACTAAAAGTTAATAATTTATTAATAGTTGATTAAAAATAATGTAATGTAACAATATAAATGCAATTTTATAGTAAATATTAAATTACAAAAAATATTTATAACAATGGTTAATATTTGAAATTTGTTTTTCAACATAAAAAATTAAATAAATTCTTAAAATTAATTTATTGTTTATCTATAAGTCTTATTAATTTATAATATGGTATGGTTGGTTACATAATATATCAAAATTTTCTTAAATAACAAATGTTATATATGCAAAATCGGGAAGAACATAATTATTCATAACTTATAAGTTAAATGAAAAACAAATTAAAATCTAATAAAATAATAAACCTGAATTAGGTAGTTCCAAAAAATATTCAAAATGTTAAATTAGAGATGATTATGATGTATTGAGTTATTAAAATGTTTAGACGGGGAAAATATAGGTATCTTGGTGATAATAAATATATTGGAAAATAGCTAAAATAATTATATATGTAGTATATAATTAAAAATATTATCACTGAGCATTTTTAACTTGAAAAGTTAAGATCAATTAAAAACAATCCGTCAGTCTAACTATAACATTCATTTAAGATAGAATATCTTTTAGTTATGTGGATATTAAATTTACTGCTTTTAATTATTAATTATTTAATAACATTAAAGCAAATATAATAGTTTTTAAACAGTAGCCTGAACATTTTGTAAAAACCCACTGTAATCTATTTTTGATGGCACAAAATAAAATGCTGGAGAAACTTTGGCACCGCATTGGCATTGACATCCCATAGTCCAACTATATGAGCCTAATTTAGAACAACATTTTGGACAATTAATTTTTCCATTTTCTGAATGGTTTACTGACATCCAAGACATTGGTTCAACAAAGATAGTTTCTGAACATAGCTGAAAGTCAGAATAATTTGAAGACCATTTTGAATCTTTCCATGACAATTTTTCATTAATAATATGTGGTAACACATTTGATTGTAAAGCAACAATTCTCCTAAAACAAATAAAAAAAAGGACTTTTTACGTACATCATATACATAAATGTTTGAAAAAATAAATATATTAATTATACCTGCATTTACGACATCGATAAACTTTTGGATCTGGTCTAGCTGATATTAAAGATGGATCTCCTTTAATTACATCAATGCAGTCTTGTGGTAAAATTTTAACTGTAACAAAAATATTAATGTATAATTACTTATCAAGTAAGTATTTAAAATACTTGGTTAAAGTATTTTAATAATGAAAATATAAAAGATGGAATAATAGAAGTAACGATTATATCATATCAAAAGTGGAAGTTAATATATAACTTATTATGTGCAGTTAAAGCATCATTTCGCATAAATTTTTTTTATGTTCTGCAAAATGTATCAAAATATTATTACCATAGGCGCATATTGAGGGTAGATGCTTAGCATCCCCAAATTTTTTACCACTTTTTATTAATTTTTTCACTATCATATTTGTATTAGTTATATTATGTATATCTAAAACATATAGGAGTATATTTATTTGTAAGACTGTTTTCATAATAATATTTTAGATAGATAGAATCAAAATATTATAAATAATATTATTTACATTAAAATTAAGAAACTATTAATTATTAATTACCAACAGATTTTTACAGGACCATAGATAATAGTCAATACTCAATAATGATTATGTTAAAGGTCTATCGACTGTGAACTAAATGGAAAAATCCCTCTAATTGAATGTACATAGTCAATTAATGTAAATCTTAAAAGACCAAACCGATTATTTTTTCTGTGAATATACATATCACTATGTGACTATAGTACCATACAGAGTTGTCTGAATCATCATACCTATGTGACATATATGTATATTTTTTACTAAATTTAATATTATCTACTTTAATCAATTAGTTGTTTGCTTTTCAAATTTAATACGGAAAATACTAAAATTACTATTAAAATTAATTTACTTTTAAAAAATATAAATTTGATTTGTCTATTTAATTTATTTTAATTTTGTTCAATATAATCTATCGTATTAAAATATTTTTTTAGAAATAACAATTATTTGAGTTATTTAGTTATATAAAATCCAATTTTTTTGTAATTTAGATATGATACATATTATCTGGTTACCAATTATTTCATATATTTATCTAGATACTTTAAAAATTAACTATATACAACACTGTCACTGAAGATATTTATCCAAACTTATTTAAACATATTCAAGTAAGATTAATTATTCCTATAAGATCAGGTATTTATGAAAGGTCATTTTAATGTATGTGCCATATAAAAAATTACATAATACATACAATAAAGGATACAAGCGTGGAACAATCAACATTTACAGATTTGTCAACTATAATAATTGAGAGATCTAAGCACTAAAATTGATAAATATAAAATCATAAATAATCTTAATGTCTCAAACATCTTTTATATAATAGTAGTATTAATATATAGATATATAATAATAATATTAAAATTATAATGCATAATTTTGCACATGTCAAAGTACCAAAATCATAATAACAATGTATTTATATCAAATTAATAAAATGATATTACACATAAATTATTTTTATACCATTTATAATTATTCAATAAAAATATATGAAAGGGTTAGGATAAGGGCACAGCCCCTCACAGGTTACTTTAATCAACATAAAACAAGTATCCTCAACAATTTAACCCAAATTGCACGTATGCTCATCACTGAATACAATAACATAATAATTAATTTATTTCATCAGCATTATAATAGTATCATACTCTTGTAATTTTTAAATTGATTAATAATTTTATTTATATTAAAAATCACAAACCTTTTTTAACTTTTCTAGCAGCTATTTTCAGTCTGAATAATTTATATTGCATATTGTCTTTATCAATTTTCCAGCCAAGAATTTCATACAAACAAAGTTGTGCTTGAAAACCAATATTTGGTAAAGCAGCTGCATTTTTATTTTTAACTCTAAAAAAATCAATTTTACTAAAAATATTAACAAATAAAAAAATTAAGTAAATAACAGAATATAAATGAGTATTTTCTAATAATAATAAAAGTATAAATGAAAAAAAATCTTATGATAGTAAGTGATAGGGTCTAAAAAATTTGATATTCAATCATATTTTATTCTTACTATTAAATTTTAAATAAAATCTTGTTGGAATAATGGAATTATGGACATACAATCAAATCACAATAACTCAAACCTCGGGAGGAGAAAAAACAATTTCAACTATCCTATAAGTCAACATAAATAAGTATTTTACTTATAATGTTATGAAAAGGGATTTATTTACATTCTCCGCCTAAAATAACTGTTATTGGTTTGTACTCAAAAAATTAGAATGTGTTAATATATTTTACTGTAAAATTGATTTAATTTAATGTAATTTATTGTGAGATGTTATTAATATTTAAATTACATACAAACATACCTTTCAAATGCATCATCAAAATTTATTCTATATTTCTTCATAAGATAAGCTGTAATGATTGAAGCACTTCTAGATATTCCAAAGTAGCTAAATAGAAGCAGTAATACAATATTAGATATCAAACATTTATTGATATAGATTTTATTAAATTTTACACTATATTAATTAATATCAATATAAATGATGTTTTTAATTTTTTTTTTTTGAAAAGTTAAAAAATTATTCTAGTATACAAATATATTTTTATTAAATTTAAAAATAATGGCATTATGATAAACAATTTAATTTATAACATTAATTATGAATGAAATTTGTTATACATATTAAAAATACAATACTCACCAATGCACAAGAACAGAACTTTTTTCTTGAGCATTTTTTATAAATTCATATGCACTATCAAAATGGCTCAAAATATCTTCTCCGGCCATATCAGTAACTAAAAGTAAGAAAATTATGAAGTTAAATAATTTATTTTCTTATTGCTTATATAACTATTATCAATTTTTTATTAGTAGGTTATTTAAAAAAAATTATAGTTTAATGATTAAAATAATGCAATACAAATTGTAATACAGAACATACTACAATAAATTATTTATAGAAATTTATTTTTTAAATTACCTTGAATGAATTTAATATGTATATCTCTCAAATCCAAAATAATCTCTGGCAGTGGACAAGAATCTACTGTCACAATATTATTTATTCTGTTGCTTCTCAAAAACGATAAATCTATGGCAGCTGTCAAGTTTCCTAAAGGTAAATACAAATTATATAGTAATTAAGTCAATTTTCAAATTATCAATATAATCAGAACCTTAATATAATCTAAGCATTATAAGCACTGAAAAATAATGTTTTTGTACTTATTAGAGATATGATCAGTGGCGCACATTCAATCTTGCTCTGGGGAGAAGGGGTTTAACAAAAATAATCGTTATCTTTTTTTAACGTTGCACAGATAAATAAGATAAATAACTGCTATAAATAGATATTATTTTATACAACTTTTTTACCAATTTACAGTTTACTTTTACATTACAGTAAATTAATAGCTATTGGAATATAAAAACAGCATAGTTAACAAAACTTTTCAGACATCCATCAATATAATTATTTAATTATCATAATATTTGTATAGTTGTATATTTTAAATTCAAAGCGTAATAATGAAACTACGAATATATTAAACGTCATCAATAATAAAACAAATTTTCTAACCCCCCCCCCCTGTAAGTACGCCACTGGATATGATATTACTATTATTGAGATATTTAATATTTTTAAATTATTAATACACTTAAATATTAATGTGATTTTATAATTTACTTGTAACTTTTTACTTTAAGATATTAATTTATAATACGAATATCAGTTTCAAAATATGAATTTTTATTGATTCTTAGATTACAAATATTGGCATTGAACTTATATAAATATTTAAGTTTATCTAAAAATCCAGTCAAATTTTATATGTATTTTAAAGTATATTCAAGTAATTACATTTAAATAAAGTAGTCATTAATTTTCTCGAGACTATAAATATTGTAATTATTATTTAATCACAATTAATTATTGTTGTTATTACCTAGCCATAGACCTTCTTCAATGTAATAAATGTGTTTAGGACCCGAATCAAAATCATCTCTACACAAATTTGACATTTTAATATATATTGAACACAAACATCAAAATAAAATAGCCCGGTAAATTGTATTTTATAATCAGTGACTGATTATCAGTTGTTTTGTCGCACATTACTGTAAATATGACTATTCCATATACCAGTAATACTATAGAACATCCTACACACTACTATATAGTGAACAAATAGGTAAACAACAATAATGATAGCAAAAAAAATGTTCACATAATATTTTATCATTATTCTTATCAGAAAACCTGCTACTTGAAGTTAAAACCAATTTATCAATTGAATTGTTTATGAATGGTTACTAGTTTCACGTTTCGGTTTAGTATGTTTTTCTCTAGATCGTCTGAGCTTTTTATTTTTGCTGGGAAACTTCACAATTTTTTAATTTTAAAAATTAATATCTAGCGCACTGCAATGGCTGCTACTGCTATTAATCCATATTCTACATTGCAGATTGAATTATTAAATATTTAACATCGACACATTATATTGCATATTATTTCGTCTTAATCATAACTATTCAGTAGGTAACTAAATATTTTGTATTGCAAAATCACCTTGGATCATCCAAGGCTGTATTGTGTTTTATTTTTCACAATTTTTATATAGTATTATATAACTTATAATATGCATTTTGCTATGTTACTTAAAGTAAGTTATACTATTCTTGTTATTTAGATTTGGGTAAAAATGGAAGAAAGAAGAGTTGTTGACTACTTTGTGGTTGTTGGTGCATCCGATGAACAATCTCAAGATGATATTAATTCGACACATTTAAAGCAAAGTTTATGTTCGGACTTACCACCAATTACTGATCTAGCAATAGTTTTTCCATCGCTTGGTGAAAAAGTACCATCTGGTTATACTCTTATAGAAAATACTCAATCTGGTAAGTTTGAAGGAAATTAAAAAAAATAAAAAACAAATATTAATTAAGCATTCACATTTTAGGATTAGTGGCAGATTTAAATCATGGGAGTCTTAGAAGTCCAGAAGTATTCTTATGTTACCAACGTGGACGCGATAAACCTCCTATTGTTGACATTGGGTGATTATAAATACATTTTTTTATGTGTGCGTGTGTGTGTTTTTACATACATGCTTAAAATATTAAATTTTTACATTTATATCTTATTAATAAAAATAATGTTTGTATATATTATGGTTGAGTAAAATAAATAAATCTAAATATTTGAAACTGGATAAATCTAAACAACTGAATACTTGGGAGTTTTTAATGTATTTTTATTTGATATTATATATATATATATATATATATGTATTTTAATTTTTTTTCCATAATCTTATACAATTATTTTTATACATCAACATCTCATTAAAAAATATATATATATATATATAGATAGTAGATTAATCAATAATATTTATATAGATGCTCTGTACCTATATATTTATTATAATGTGTTATACTAATGCATAGCAGTCAATCTTTCTAGGAATATATATCAATTGTTATAGAAATTAATTGTACCACTATTTTGTACAATATTTTGTATTATACATTACTAAAATCACTTGTTAATTAGATTTGTAAAAGTTTAATTTTTTTGATCCCAGTAAAAGTGATTTCTGAAAATAAAATCTATAGTTATAAATTTATAACTGTTAAATTGTAGTTATTAGAACTGATCTCAATTAATAAAATCAGTATCAATCATACATTTCAATTGATAAAACTGTAGTTAATTGATAACTCACATCATATCTCTAATGTACTATTGATGACATTTATGATTTTTTATATCGTCCATCATTTTATTTTAGTTTAAAACAATTTAAATACCATAAAAAAAAAAGATGTTTATTAATAAAGCTGTTAGTTGGAAAATTTGCCCAATGTTGATATTATTATTGTTATATTCTTTAGTATTGTATAATTAAATAATCGGATCATGTGTTCTTTAGCCAAAAACTTTATGGTTATATTTAAAAAAAAAAAATGCATAAAATATTTATTTTATTAGATATCTTTTATATTTACTAACAAGTTATGGACTTTAATTATATTAATAATTTGTTTTTCAGTATTATGTATGATGGCAAAGAAAGAGTATTACAAGATGCTCAAATATTAAAAACTAGTGTTAGTGGTCAAATTGCAAATATAAATAACTCTACGTCCCCACGTACATTTATAACCTATCGAAGAGCATCTCCTACTGCACCATGTAATATTTTAGCTGTATCTCATATATGTGTGGTTATAACCAGTCGTGGTGAAACACCACCACATGCATTTTGTCTTATTCATAAAAACCTCAATAAAGGAATGGTTGGATCAGATGTTTATTTATGTTACAAAAAATCTGTTATGAAACCCAAATCTATAACTTATAAACCAGGTAGAAACTATTTTTAAATATATTCTTAGATCTTTGATTCTCATTTCATAAATTTAAACTAAAAAATGTTTTGGTGTATAAATGATTAAATATTTTAATTTTTTGTAGTTATCACTGATCGATATCCTAAATCTGATAGAAGTTACTTTCATCTTCTACCTTCAGTAGCTCTATTTTGTTTACCAATGGGAGCTACCCTTGAAGCATGGCCAGTTGAAGCGTGTCAGCCCGATCCTATATTCTCAACATTTGTTTTAACTGTTAGTGATGCTTCAGAGAAAGTATGTATTTTTGTTATTATTTACATTGCTTTAATATTATAATATTATAATTTTGTTTATAATTAGGTTTATGGTGCTGCAATTACTTTTTATGAAAAATATAATAAAAATCTTACTATTGAACAACAAAAATTATTAGGCTTAAAAGATTCTATAGAATTAAAAAAAGGAATTAGTTTACATGCTAATAAAAGTGTGTGTGTTCTGTCACACTGGCCTTTTTTTGATACTTTTGAAAAATTCTTATTATTTTTATTTAATTCTTCACTCAATGATCAAATACCTATACCTATTGAAAGATATATCACTCATTTAGTGGACGAAGTACCATTTCCTTCACCAGAAAGACCACAAATACTTGTACAATTATCTATGGACACTCAACTTATATTAACTCAACCAGAAGATCTACCTATTCCTAGAAGGTAAAATGTATATATAATTTATTGTACAAGTTATTTATTTAAAAACGTAAGGTCGAAAATACATTTTGTTTTAAAGTTATTACACTCATAAAAGCACTCCATATATTACTAATGAAAAATAAATTATTGATTTATTTGAATTATTAATACATTTATTGCCTTAGAAAATTGTTTAAAAAATATTTTATATCATAGTTATTTTTTAAATTTGACAGAATTTTCTATTAACCTTCTGATAACAAATCCCATTATTTAATTTATGTTTATGTTACCATCAAAATAATAGTAATAATATTTCTGAATATTACTTCATATTATTAAATATTCTTTTGAAAATTTTGCTGATTATTTTATAAACATTTCTTATTTTCATTCGTAAAAAATAAAAATTGATTGGTTTTTTGCTTGCCTAATAATAATAAGAAATAATTTTATATTTATAGTGGTGCTGGATTTCATCAAATGATAATGAATTTACATCCTGATAATTGTCTTCTGTTACTTCTATGTGCCTTGACAGAACAGAAACTTCTCATTCATTCTTTAAGGCCTGATGTACTTACAGCAGTAGCAGAAGCTGTTTCAACAGTAAGTATATTTTTAAGTATTATTAAATAATTAATTTGTTTGTATTTAGTACTATAATATAGTAAATACAAAATACATTATTATTAACAATTTAAAGACAATAAAAAAATTAATGGCTTTAAAATAAATTTCAGCTTATATTTCCATTTAAATGGCAGTGTCCGTATATTCCATTATGTCCACTTAGCTTAGCTGAAGTTTTACATGCTCCATTACCATTTTTGATTGGAGTTGATTCAAGATTTTTTGATTTATATGAGCCTCCTACTGATGTAACTTGTGTTGATTTGGATACTAATACTGTTACTCTGTATGTATAATTTTTTATTTTTAATACTCTAATTAATGTTGTATTTTATATTTTTGGTACTATACAGTTGTGAAGATAAAAAACATTTAACAGCAAAACTACTTCCTAAAAAACCAACAAGAATTTTGAAAAATTCTTTAGAAAAGCTTTATAAAAAACTTGATGATCTCCAAAGAACTTATAAAGCAACAAATAACCAAAGTTTTCAAGAAACTAATATTGACCGAGATTTTTTAATGAAACGAAAAGAGGTAAAGTATACCAATAAATATAAATAAATAAAAAATTTCCTCGGTAACTCAAAGTTTCGATATGTTAAATTTTTTTTTTTCCTTGCAAATTCAAGATACCAAGGTTTCACTGTATTTGGATTTTAGTTTGAATTTTCATTCTACATCTAGAAATTCATAAATAAAATTTTTAAAAATTTCTCTGTTTGGTTTTATTAAAATGAACCAACTCTAAAGTTTCAAAAATTGTATTACTCTATATTATGCAGAATATATTTATATAGTACAAAATAGTTCTTTTTATTTTTGTTGTATATTCTTTAATAAATTATTGTACCTTAAATTACTATACCATTAATTTGAATGTGAAATATATAATATATATAATAAATATATTAGTTATATATTTACATTAGACAACATTATTTTATTATGAATACTGTTTAATATTTATTTATAGCATGAAATTGAATTAGAAATCCAAGAAGCTTTTCTGCGTTTTATGGGATCTATATTAAAAGGTTACCGATGGTATCTAAAACCAATCACTAAAGCACCTACAGTTGGTGCTACAGATACAATTTCTTTATTTGATTTACAAGGTAATTGTACTAAATTGTTATAGTGCATTCTATGTATATGTTACAGGAAAAACTGTTTTTTAGGCTAAACTAGTTTATCCTAAGTGTATAAAGACAAACAAGTTTTTTCTGATGTGAATATTCAATATTTTAGGCCGAACTAGTTTATCCTAGGAACAATTGATAAAAAAATTTTAACAAGTAGACAACTGATATACAACAACTTGTCTGAAAATTGTTTGAACCTGTCTCTACTTGGCAGGCGGCAACTCGAGACTTCCCAGTCTAGTTTGATTTTCGTTTGCTTTGAGCGTGCATCTACAAGTATTTCTTTTCTTTTAAATATATGTGCAGTTTCTCGGTTTAATATTTTTTCCTTTGAGTGTGTGCACTATACTATTCCGTGTTTTATTTTTTTTTTAACTGTATACCATCCTATTAAAACTGATATGGATCAAAAGTATTGGAGGCAAAATTTTTTGGAAGAAGTGTTGAAATTAGAAGATTTGAAAAAAGAAACATGTTACAATGTACTTACAATAGAATACTTACAGCTTATTTTAGAAGTGTAAGTGGCTGAGAGCGCTGAGAAAAAGATACCGATACAACAAAGGAGATTACACCAAATTGGTATACTTAGTATAGGAAATGTCAAGAAGCTGATTTCACGATCCGAAAGAACTGTCAAACCTCACTATAGATGAACTGTATGACGTAGGATATGGTGGAAGAGACAAATTATTGGCCTAAACAAGTAAGAAATTTGCAAATGTCACTAAACAAATGATTATTCTTTATCTTTCAATGTATGAAATATGTCAACAAAAGAAAACAAAGAAAGATAGAGGATTGTTATTTAAGTTAATTCTTCACCATGAAATTAATAGTATATGCCAAGTGGATTTAATTGACTTCCAGAGCCAACCAAATGAAAAATTCAAGTTTATCATGGTCTACCAGAACCATTTGACCAAGTTTTTATTAATTTGTCCATTGGAGAGCTAGAGAGCAGAAGAAATGGCCTACCATCTAAATTACATTTTTCTAACTTTTGAAGCCCCTTGTATTTTACAATCCGACAATGGAAGAGAAATTATCTATAAGGTTATAATTGAACTTGTCAGTTTGTGGTCAGAATTCAAAATTATACATGAGAAACCAAGGCTCAGTAGAGCGTGTAAATTAAGATGTGGAAAAGATGATTGCTATTTGGTTAAAAGACAATAACTCTACTAAATGGTCTGAAGGCTTAAGATATGTCCAGTTCATAAAAATAGAGCTCTTCACTCTGGAATCAAACAATCACCTTACAAGGCAATATTTGGAATCGAGTCAATAGTTGAACTCAAGAATACTTCACTGTCAGCTAAATCTATTGAAAATATTCATGATGAGGAGGACCTACTTAAACTTGTAGAGAATGAAGTAACAAATCAAGAAGATGAAAATATAAACATTCTAGTAATTTACGAGAATTAAGACCATGACACTGAGAGTTGTATATCAGAACATATAGAAATTGCTGGTAAAAGAGTTTATGAAAATGTAGAGAATCAAGTGAAAAGGATGAAGTCGTTCTCTAATAAGCTACACCAACCATCAAATGTAAGAGATAATGTGACTATACCCGACATAGATAAAGGAAGAGAAGAACTCAGAAATATTATTGGCATTGTTCTTCAAGTAACTGATGATGGGCTTTACAAAATAAGTACAAAACATAGTATTCTACAGAGTTTCTATGCTAGGTAAGTAAGTTTCATATTGAAGAGAAAAGGTAAAATTTTAAAAATTACATACTATTCTAAGATATTCTATGTTTGTATATTATATTATCAGATCTAAATTTGAAATTTGCACGTAAAAATTTTTCTTGCAAAAAGATGTGAACAACAAAAAATAAATTCCATTATCAAACATTCAGTGGAGACAGGTCAAGGATTCATGAGGTGCAGTTGAATGAAAAATTATACAACTGATAGATGCCTGTGTAAGAAAAAAATCTTGTGCAGTTTGAAGTGCCACAAAAGCACATATTTTAACAACAAGTAAAGTACGTCTGGTCTTGAGAGCAAATTCAGGGTGAATATTTTTATTTGATTTTCTCTGTATAAAAAAACATAATTCATTGTGAAATAATTTGAACAAACTTGAAAAAATAAATCACGAACAATCACACAAAGTTACCTTTATTTTTTTTCTTATTTCTATAAAATCAGTTTTTCCTAAAATATTGTTCCTACTTGTTAGTAAATTGTTATACATTAGTTGTTCTTAGAATAAACTAGATTAGCCTAAAATATTGAATATTCACATTGGACAAAAATAGTTTGTTCTTATGCACTTAGGATAAACTAGTGTGGCCTAAAAAACCGTTTGGCCTGTAAGATTAATAACTAAAATGTAGATATGAATGACAATAATAATTAAATATTTAAATTTTAATATTAATTATTTTATTAAATCCATTTATGTTTAGGTTTTCTTAAATCTAGAGATAAAAACAATTTAAAATTTTACTCACTTTTAACAAAAACTCAAATATTTATAAGATTTATTGAAGAACGATCATTTGTGTCAAATATGGATGCTGCCTTAGAATTTTTTGATGAGTGTTCTGAAAAAGTATTAAATATTGTATTATTATTTTTTTTTTTTTTTTTTATTGAATATTCATATATTTATTATTTGATTTTAGATTGATTTAGAGAACTATGATACAAGACTGATTGAACTTGACTCTTGTGGTGAAAGTGAACGAACTGTGTTTATAATGCCTCCAGAAATGACTGATTTGCCCTGTGATTCTATGTATTCTTATAAAGTATTTACAAATCATGTTAAATTTAAAATATTAGTTTATTAACAATATTAACTAAGTTTTTATAATACATTTTTAGGATGGGTTTATTTTAAATTCCGATTTATTAAAGTGTAAAGAATCAAAAAGTCATCTTAAAGTTAAAAATTATGATCATCTACCAATTCCAGGCAGTCCAATGGCTAGACGTACTAAACATGAAGTTAAATCAGCGCAAAAATTAGCTCGTAAATATTCTACGTCTCCTGGTCTTTGGGCTAAATTTTTACTAGGAACTTGCTATAGGTAATATATTTAAATTTATTTGCTTTATATATTTATTTAAATATTAAATTATTTTTAGTTTGTGGTTTATTCACTTGCCTAGTCATATTCTCCAATCAGAAGATCGTGCTGCATCTACTTTACGTTCAGCATATGAATTATTAAATAAATTTCAAAAAACTGGTGTCCATCTATTAACTGATGAGGTAAGTACTTCTATCAAATCAGAAAACTGTATAAAAATATTATATTTCAAATTTTAAGTTCTCTTCCTCTTTTATTCTAAAGGCTAGTTTTGTCAAAGCGAAAAATTTGACTTTTATTCATCTCTCTTTAACGCCATAGTTTTTATAAATGAAATATCCATTGCATCTAGCTATTTAAGTCATTTCTCCTGTGAATATCTTCCTTGGTCTTCCTCTTTATTTGCATTCATCAATTCTTCAATTATATTGGTAATGTCTAATCAAATGTCCCATAAGTTTTTTAAGTTTTCCTTTTCTTGATTTAATGATGGATAGCAATATTCTTCAACTCCACTATTTGGAGAATTTCTTCATTGCTCTTCCTTTCAGTCCAACTAATATATTGTAATCATCTCAAGACCCACTTTTCCATTGCTTCAATTTTTGTTTTATCCTTGTACTGTTAATGTCCAGGTTTTACAACCATATAACAAAACACTCCATCGTAGGTTTGGCAAAGTTTTATCTTGTATTGAGACTAAGGTTTTCGTTTGTCAATTGTTATCTTTTTTGTACGAAGGCTCCCTTTGCTATGACTATTCTGTGTTTTATTTCTCCTGAACATCAACTGTCACTGATTAGAGTACTTCCTAAATATTTATATTGTTATACCTGGTAAATTGTTTTGTTATCTAATTGTATGTTAATGATGGGGGTTCTGTTCTCTTTACTTACAAGCACTACCATGATTTTCTTCATAAAGTATTGTTTTAATATTTCATTTAGAGTATCCAGTGATTATTGCATATCTTTTAAAATATTTGTCATCATAGTGATATTATCAGAAAATCGGTTACAATAGATTACTTTAGACATTTAGATTTTACTTTGAGTTCTTGAACAACTTCTATAAATATAATAAATAAATAAGGTGACAAAAAACAGCCTTGTTTCACTTCTCTTTGGATTCTGGTTGAGGATATACAGTTTCTTCTTCTAATTATTATTTCTTGGTATTCATATAATGCCATAATAATTCTTCTATCTCTCCAATCCAGGCCAGATTTTTTAAAGTAGTCATTAATAAGTTCCAATTTATGGTGTTGAATGCTTCTTCTAGATTGATAAACCCTATATATGATTTGCTGTTTATATTTAGCATATTTTCTTATTGAATGAGTTAAAATTAAATATGCTATTCAAATAATTTTGAATGTATGTAATCACTCACTATTAGGTGTTATGACTTATAATTTACTGAAAAATTAGCTTTTCCAATTTCTAATATTTGTCATACTTTGGTAGTTAAACAACTATAAATTTTTTTTTCAGATTCTTAATGAAAATTAAGTTTTTATAAGAAAATTAAGTAATTTATTTTAACCATTAGAATAATAGATTTATTTATATTATGAAGTCACAAAATGTTATATATATACTATTGATATTCAAGTATTACTATAACTTCAAAATAATTGTAGTTTAAAAATGAATACATTTTTTATCTTAAATATCACTCATTAAATTAAATATATCAATTGTAATGTTTGTTAGCCAAATTGTATGATAGCTGAATCCATAAAAATTATTAAAATTAATTAAGCAAAATTCTGTTTGCTTTGCATTAGATTTTATTTCCATTTAATGATTTTTTTCAGGTTTGCTACAGGGTAATGATGCAGTTATGTGGAATATATAATCAACCAATGCTAGCTGTAAAACTGTTACTCGTTATGAAACGTTGTGGTCTTCACCCAAATGCTATAACTTATGGTTTTTATAACAGAGCTTTATTAGAATCTACTTGGCCTTCTGATTTAAGAACACCTAGTCAATTACTCTGGAAAAAACTTAGGTGTGTACTTTAAATTTAATTTAGTAATTATAAATAGCTATTCATTTTAATGGACTAAGATTATATTAGTTTTAGTTTTCAAAAATGTTATTAATTATTATAATAAAGAACAGGCTGCATAATATTCTTATACTTATTTTTAACAGTATATTTTGTAGTTTGTTACTGATTAAATTTTATTAATTTATTTATGGCTAATTAGGATAATAAATTGACATTGTAAATTATTTGACTTACTTTAAAATACTAAAATGTATTCATTGAAAATTGATTGTAGAAAAATTCAAACTTACAAATGTGTTTTTTATTGCTATTATTTCATTATCAATGATTGTACTGGAAATATTCAATAATTTTTTATTTTATTTATATTTTAACAGGTTATTGACAAAAAAAAATTAATTCTTCTAATATTTTACGATTAATTGTAAAAGATTGTTTATTGTTATTGATTGAAATTGTTTCAATGAATTTGGTTTGTTTTACCAAATTTTAATTTTGAAAGGATTCAATATTATAAATAATTTTTATTTTACTATTGCATATACAATACAAACATCTAATATGTGTATACAATGCATATAGTGTATTAAATATTGATGTACAATTGTAATGAATATCAAAACTTTAAAATGTATAAGATTCTATTACTCTGTAAATATAAAATATGATAATGTTTTTTAGAAATGTTGTATTAAGCGCAGCATTATTTAATAAAGCTGGTGCTCAAAACAGAAAACGGAGAAACTCTGATGAGGATAAAACTTCACATACTTCATTAGAAAGTTTGTCAACAGTTGAAAAATTACCTTCAGTATCAAATAGTAAGTTAAATATAATAAAAGTTAATTTTATTCTTATAAAAATGTATTTTACTTACATTTTTATATATTTTAATAGATATTTTTATTATACAGGCTCTTATTTTTACTTTTAAATTATTCTATAAATTTGTTTAATTTCTATTTAATAATTTAAAATTAAAAATCATAATATAAGTATACATTTTAATTTTTAGCTAATTTATTTCAAATATCATACTTGAAAAAAGTATTTCATTGTATATACTTTATCAAATATAAATATAATTATATAATATCAAAAATAAATATATATTAAATACATAATATATATTGTTGTATTATCAAATTTATATTAATTTAATATAGTTAAATGTAATAAATTATATATATATATATATGTATATTAAAGTATTAAACACATATTATTTATAAAGTATGAAATATGGTAAACATTTTAAGGTAAATAATATTTATGGATTAAATTTACTATACTTTTGATTTACAGCTCCTAGGAAATTATCAATAAATGTAGAATCCAATTTTGGGTTGAGGAGTCGTCCTACAAACATTGTCAAACAAATGTCCTTATCTACAGAAGATGATCAGTCTTGGAGTTCACAACAATGTAAGTTTTAAATTAATCATAATTTGTGAAATATTAAAATTAAAATTATTTTATTTTTAATAACACATAAATGATTTGTATATTTTATTTTTTTTCTCGTACATAGTTGAAAGCAGTGCTGGTCTTTTAATGACAACTACATGTTCTAGACCAAACTCAGCCTGTTCAAAGCAAAATAGTGATTCAATATCTATTGAAAGTGATTCTGATTTAAAAAGGTTAGTATTTAAGACTTATTTTTTTAATTTTACCCCAATACCAGCAGTATTACCAATTCGTTTTATTATTAACTTACAAATTATCAGGTAATTTTTTTATCTAGTAGATTATAGCGTAGAACTTTTGAGAAATTGAATGATTCGTAGTCTAGTTTTAAAGTAAAATGTAAGTATTGTAAAAATAAAATGTCAAGTTTGCTAGTATTAATAAAAATATTTATTTTATATCAGGTATCTTTTAAATATACAGTTTAACATAAAAATTTAAATAATAATGGTCCTTATTTAAAAAATTTAATTACATTAAAAAATTGGCTTTCCTGGGATTTAATTTGAAAAGCTAGATAGTATTAATATTTTTTTTCAGAGGTCGTAGTGGATCTCTTACTGATGAAGTTCGTTCTCAAATGTCTCCAAGAAGACATCATTATCATCATACATTACATAATTCATCCAATGATTCATCATCTGAATTATTGAAATTATTAAAACGGTTAGCAATTTCATTATTATAGTTTACAATATAAGTAATCAATGGACAGTGTTCATTATCACTGCTTTATATAATTATTTATATTTTTAGATCAAAAAGTTTTGGTAATGATGCTCAAATTTTGAAAAATCTTAAAGATCTCAAATACCAAACTCAGTTTAAAAAAACCAATGGCATATCTAAGAAACTTGTTTTTGATGATCTAAAGTCCTTTGAGTCTTCTTTAGAAAATTTAAATGAAGAAAATACCCCTAGTCGATTTGCTGAACCAGCTCAACGTACACCTGTATTTGAAAATGATCCTTTGGGGGCATTTCAAGAACCTTTAGAACCTACCCCTAAACCATCGGTTACTGTTCCTCGAGTACGATCAGGTATTGAACTTGATCGTAGTGGCTCACCTGTATTATTTCAAGAATGGGGTAGTATGCATCGCAGTGCTACATATAGTGAAGATGTAGGTAAAGTTGACAAACACCTGCAGAGATCCTCCACCTTGCCAACCCACGGAGCTACCGAACAAGATTACCAACAGAGTCCAATCAAGTCTGCTTTAGGATCAGCCTTTAAAATACCATTTTCGTAAGTGAAAAATATTGATATAATTGTATAACTATATTATAAGGAAATTTTTCAATTAAAAATTTTATATTAATCAATTTTTCTAAATAAAAAAATACAATTTATGTCCAATTATGAATAAAATTTAAAAAATATATAAATACATTTTATTCTTATTAACTTTTTGATAATATAACTTATGTTAAAGATTAAAAGTAGTATAAAAAAATATTTATTATTTTTGATACTGCACAAGTTATGTAAATATCATTGTGACACCACTCTTATTCATTATGTTTGTTTAATTAGTTATTTTCAGTGAAATAAAAATAATTCAATTTTTTTTTTTATTACTATTTCTTATACATTTTAGAAAATTTCATTATAATTGAATTAATTTTAAAAGTTACAAACCATTAACAAATGTTTACTCTTAAATTATATCATTGTATATAATTTTTAAATCACAAAAGAGTAAACTTATGTACTTTTTACCTATTTTGGTGATCTCACTCTTGGGCATTTGATAGAAAATGCCCTACCACTTCTAGTTTAGTGATTTAACCATAATAATTCTAAAAAAAACATAATAAATAAATATATAATAAAGCTATTTTATAAAATTACAACAATCCATGTGTATAAAATTGGTAGATATATACTAAATATTTATTTTATTTCTATAAAATTACAGCTAAGAGCTTGTATTTTATGCTTGCAGTTCATAGTATGACAACATTTCAATATATATGGTTTCTGTATGCATATTAATTTTAAATTATGCTATTATTGTTTTTAATTTTTAAAATATAAAATGAAATTTAATATTTTTATCTAATTTATTTAAATATTATTTAGGTTTATTATCATAAATGCTCCATACTTAATCGTTTTAATAAGGAAAAATATGTTTTTCTTCCTGTATTATTTTTTTTATAATTTCAAAACAATTTTATATTTTTTTAAAAAATATAAATTTATTTGTACAAAAAGTCAATTAACAAATAAAAGTGATTCTGTAAAAAATTATGAAAATTAATTAGTAAATTAAAATGTTATATTTATATTTGTCATATTTTCAAATAAACCTTCTGTGAAGTATATATTATTTCATTTTGTTAAATAATATTTATCGTTTTATTAATTAAAAGTTTGAATTGCTTTTGTGTTTTATTATTTTGATCAATGAGAATTATTTGTATATTTTGTAATTTTAGACTGTAGAATTTTTTTTGCTTAAGTAGTTTTAGTTATTGTTTCCGTTTACAGTCAATATACTCCAACAAAATTTTCGTTACCACGTAAGTCTGACTTCCGTATGGGTTCGAACATTATTGAAAATGCATTCACCAATCTCAGGTAAAGTAAAATTATTTACACTGTAACTCGATTTAATAAGTTATAGTAAAGTATTTATAATTGAATTATTTTTAATTTTTGATATCAACATAGCTTCAGTGTAAACTAATATATATAATAATAATAATAATAATAATAATATTGTAATATATTTATTACTATTCATGAGAATGATCTTTTTTAAACCATTGAAAAATATTATTAAAATTGTTAAGTTCTTATTGAAATCTATTTAAAAATTAATCTATCCATAACAATTATACCTATAAGTATAAAAATTTAATATTTTTTCAGCTCATCAAGTTTTTCTGGAAAAAAATCAAATGAGCTTCTCATGGGTGGTTTGACTAGTTTAAAGAGTGCAGCAAATACTGTAGTGAAAAAGTTTGATGAAATTAAAGAAGCAATATCGACAAATAATACACCTATAAAAGATTATGTCCAGTTAGTATCACTTATTTAAAAAAAATTTTAAACTAAATTAATCAAAATATTTATATAACATTTCAACCTACATTCCAAAATAGAAGAACTTAATTATTGTAAGTCCAAAACCGGGTACATACTGAAGCATTTAAGTGTAATGTAACGCAGTTATGAAAATGTAATGTTCAGATGTGTACTCAGATACTGTATCATTCGAGTGTGTTTGGCTCTCGACGCCGTTGATCCACCCGAGTGTTGGTATTTTGACGAACATCAAAGGAATGTTACATTAAGACATGACACTAGTACAGAGTTAAACCAGTTGCTCATAGAAAATCGCTCAGTGATGTACTTGTATATTAATTTTATAAATATTTGTAATAACTGATGGACAACGCGGTGAACAACCAATACAGAGTATTGATCAACCCTAAACGAACACACCTGTCGTTGGTAACATATAACATTCAAATGAGCAGGAACTTTGTTACATAACAATTAAATGCTTCGGTGTGTACCCGGCTTAATAATATTGTTGTTAAATGTTGTTTTATAGAATTAATTACATTATTTATTTTGATGAATTATAATTATTTAATATACTATTAATATTATTGTATTTAATGTTACATTCTATTATATGTTAATGTTCTCATATTCACTTTATTTTCAAAAATTTTTAATGATATATTTATGCCACTTTTTGCCTTGTAAAACTTGTATATGCCATACAAAAAATAAAAAAGTTAATTTAATATTATCATTATTTAGATGTCAAAGGGAAGAAGAAAACTGGACTGGAGATGACCATGATCAACAGTCTAATAATGAACCGAGCGTTAGACGTAAAATATCTAGTGAAATATCTAATCTTGCTGTTGCTCAACATTTAGATTCTTGGAGCTCTAATTTAATTGAACTTTTTACGGATGGTAATAGGAAGAGTAGTTCTACTAATATGAATTCTGGTAAAAAATTTTTTTTTCTCAAGCTTAAAATTATAATATACATTTTAGTAACAAATTTATTTTCACAATTTATTTAAATATTAGGTTGCGCAACAATGGATTCATCACAAATGAGTTTATTTCAAGAAAAACTTTACAATCGCTCTAGCCGTACACCAGAATTAGTTGCTTTAGAAATTATCATGACCACTTGTTCAAAATGTCACAATTGCGCATGTTTATTATTTGATGAAGAAATTATGTCTGGTTGGGTTCCAGATGATTCTAATTTAAACACCAAGTAATTATTTAATCATCTAATTAATGTGAATCAAAATGTTTTAAACATTTTAATTTAATTTTGTATAAACAGATGTAGACTATGTATGAAAGAAGTAGTACCATTTTTGACAGTAGATGTCATTGACTATCGATCAAAAAATAGTAATGTAATAGATAAAAATGACTGTCACAATAATCAAGAAAATATAGATTTACTAACCGAACATAAGGAAAGAGGTATGTTGTTGATTTTATTAATTTTTCTTGTACTGAATTTATTTTCCAATTATATATTGTATATGATATTTCTATTCAATTTTGAGTGGTTCCTATCCATATTTTCATTAAGTGATATTTTTTGTCTTATTTACAGAAGTAGCAAATAGTGGATATAAAGCTGATACAATAACGGTTCCTTTTTTAAATCCTCTTGTTTTGCGTAAAGAACTCGAGTCTATTTTGGTTGCCGAAGGTGATATTTCATTAACTCACTCAAAGTTTGTCGATGAACATCCTATAATATATTGGAATTTAGTAAGTGATTTGAATAAATCAAATGATTCAAACATTGCATCATGTCTTGATTAATTTAAAATTGTTTTCAGGTTTGGGTGTTTGAAAGGATAGCAGTTCCTTCTCATATTTCTGGATTATGTCTAAATGCAAATTGTATACTGGGTGATCGTGATATCATTGATTTTCATACTATTTGGTCAACTTGCGATTGTTCTAATATATTAATTACAACTTTGTGGGATAATCCAAAACTATATGATGATTTAGGTTTACCTATGTACGCGTTTTGGTCTGATGAAGAGTCAAAAGAGAGTTGTTTGATAAGTGCTTTGGTTACTGATCGTAATACTATACCTAAAAAGTGAGTTATACTTAAATTGAAATATTTTATATTAAATGTTACGTATGTTTATTATTTTATATAATTATTTATATTGTACATTGGCAACTTTTTATTTTTTCAATTAAAAACCATTTACCCACAAACATATTATATTATTGTTAACATACAATTATACTACTAAAGTACTCATTTTGTTTCAGTGTGATGTCAAAAATTATATCAAACATTCGGCATAATAATCTAACCGATCCACTCAAAAAACTAGCTATTGAAAGAAATAAGTTGCGAGGAAATGATTTAGCTCATAGCCATTCTTTATACAGGGATATTTTATTCTTAACCATTACGGCTATTGGTCGTGAAAACATTGACATAAGTAAGTTAAGATTTGCCATACTTCAATGTCACTCTATGTTTGTCTCCAATGTCTAAACATCAATGCAGTTATTTTATCATCTCTCATTTGATTTTTTTTTTTTTGATTTTTTAATTCAATTTTGTGTTTCCTATTTAATAAAAATGTTGTTTTATTTAAACGTATGTATGATACGTTTTAACAACAAAAATCAAACTAAAGTTATATTTTATGTTTATTATATTCAATCTTGTGTAGTATCATATTATTTAAAATATTTTATTGTTTTAGGTGCTTTTGATCAAGAGTATTTTTTAGCTTTTGAAAGTGTATCAGAAAGCGATTCAAAATTATTGTTAAAATGTGATTACCCATTATCAATTGGGAGTCAGTACTGTCGTCATCTTTTTAAGGAACTCGAGCTTTCAAATTACAAGTGATAATTTAACTACTTTATGTAAATCATTTTTATGTATTAATGTTATCTGCTCATATTAAATTATTGAAGTTATTAATAATGGATGTAGTTTTATCTACAGTCCTTTATTGAATAGTCAGTTATTGATTGACTTTAAATAATTGTTAGTTTATGAATTATTTGTTAATAATTGTATCATGTATTTAACTTTGTAGACAAGGTATCTTTTTTTTTTTACGAAATGTATATTATAATAATTATTATATGTTAAATGTTACAATTTGTACGCAACAATAAAATACCTTTATCAACTAATTTAAATACTTCTTATTTTACAATTCTATCCTATGTATTACAATTTAGTAATGAAAAACTTTGGGTTTTTAACATTATTGAAATTTCCAATTACCAATCTAAGAACAAGTGTAATTATTATTGGAGAAAAATTATCATTTAGAAACCTATGGATTCACTAGGACCAAGTTACTACAATTTTCATTGTTTCATAAAACCAATAAATAATAAATTTATTTACTATCAATTTCAATAATAGTTATTATTAGGGCCCGGAATTGTATGCAAATGCATATTTTTATATATTAAACTAATAAGTAGCTAGGTAAGACAGAAATTTGAATCTTATTCTAATGTGTTGGTATGCGAAATTAAATTTGGCATATTTTTGAATATTTGGAATATTTCAAATTATTATGCATATTTTAGCATTTTTCTGAAATATAATGTATATATAGAAAAAAATATTACGAAGTCATTAGTATTATTATTTATTACTTAGCGCATATCCATCGTAAATTCCGTGAATCGTGCAGTTATATAATTTGATGTTTTGTGTTAAATCATCAAGATAAAATAAAGTTTGCTAAAAGTACCAATACAATAGTAAGTCTCCGGGTAACTTTAAAAATATAAAAATCTGCTTGATTTTCGTTTAGATGAGTGAGTGTTCAAAATATAATTTAATTTCAATACAACATACAGTTCCATCAAGTATATAAAATACAGTTGATATATTTTTTGTCCAATATTAATTATTTAATAAATTGTATACATTTTAAAATTAAATAAATTTAATAAAAAATAAACATGCATTTTTGTTTGCATATTTGAATTATAGCCATCGCATAAATGCATGCATATTTCATACGTTTTTATTGCACATAATTACGGGCCCTATCATTATGTAATTTCTATATTATAAAATTTAACATCTCCCATACATACAAATTGTTCAAATAAAATACTCTTTTCTAATTTAATTAAAAGTTAAATGCGCAATTCTTAAGCAAAAATTTAAAAATGGATGTTTGAAATTTTAAATAGAAACATTTATCAGTCTGTTAAAATCTACAATTATTTACTAGAACTAAAAAGAATCAAACATTATTTTATTTACTAATGCTTAACTCAAAATTTTAAACCAACAATGATAACTTTTGATATATATATAGAATTAAGGTATAGTTCCAGCATTTATTTGATTACTAAATAAATATCAAATGCTATAATACAACAAATTTGAAATTTATTTTGTATTACTTCTTCACTAGTCAAAGGAAATAATAAAAGCCACTGTAATTTAGATAACTCAACTAAAATTTTTTTCAAAATGGGGTTCACAATATTAAATAAAATAGTAAGACCAATCAAAACAATTCATAAAAAAAAGGAATATTAAGTTATGTACATTTTAATTGAAAAATAATCACTTGCTACATTCAGAGTAAATATCAATTTTTTATGTTTTAAAATTAATTATTAAGTTTTTAAGACTTAACATTAAATATTTTGACTGCTTTTTAAATATCTTTTTAGATACATCCATTAGTACATAACTAGTTGTGTTAAGAATTATGATTTTAACTACATAACAGTTTGCAGGATTATATATTTTATGTGAAAAAGTAGCAAATTGATTAAGATTTTGGTATACTTGGAGGAATCGAAAAAAAAATTAACTTTTATATGATTAAAACTCTTAAGGAAACTCCTTTATTTTATAATAAAATTAATTATCTCCAACATGCAAGATGTTTTACAAAAATTTTATGGAAGTCTTGTCTCTATAGAAAAGAAATTTTTTTTTCACATAGGAAATTAAATCCTGCGAACGAGAATAAATTGTTTATTTTTTCATTAACACATTATATATTTTGATAAGAGAAATTTGTTGTAGGATTTTAAAAGACACAAAAAAAAATACCATCAACTAAGATTAAAAATAAATTTATTTAATCAGTTTTATTTTTTACTACTCTTAGTACCAGAGCTAGAAACAGATGATTGAGACATTGTACGTTTACGAGTCTGTTCAGCACGTTTCTTTGCCAACTTTTCCTTTTGTCTGTGTGCAAGAAGCTTAGCATATTCAGCAGCCTGTTCTTTACGTTTCAAACAACGCTTCTTTTTCAATGCCAAGTTATGACGTTTACGCTAAAAATTAAAAATAATAATTTAATGATAATTAACTATAATATAAGAAAATATATTACCTGAAGGCGGACTGGAGTAATAAGACGTTGAATTTTGGGTGCTTTGAAATATTGTTTTGTCTTTCCTTCCTTGATCGGCAAAGGCCTTTTGATCACATACTTACGTACATCATCTTCCTTTTGCAAATTGAATAATTTACGGATCTTATTTGCACGCTTAGGTCCAAGACGACGAGGAACATTTGTGTCTGTTAAACCAGCAATGTCCTATAACAAATTTTTAAAAATTATAAAACTTTATTTCGATTTAAAAAAAAAAAAGAAAAAAAGAAATAAAAATGTATCAATTACACACTAACAATGATCAATAAAAAAAAATAATCACTATTAAAACATTAAATGAATAATTATGTTCCAACATTCCGATGTCAAAATATTATTTAGAATAAATCAACAGGAAAATGTTGGGTAAAATAAATCATAGAACATATTATTTATAGAAATATACCAATTATACACTAAAAATGATCAACAATAAGCGTTCCTAAAACTTTATGTAGGCGTTTATACAGAAATTCTGACGCAAAAGCATGAAAAATAGGAGTTCATAGGAAAATATCAGGTGAAACAAATCATAGTAAGAATTTTATATAGAATTTAAAAATGTACTACTTATACACTAAGAATGATTAAAAGTAAACATTCCTAAAACTTTAAGTAGAAATTATTGTACCGACATTCCGATGCAAAAACATTGAAGATACATGAGTTTACAGGAAAATGTCGGATTACTTAATTTGTTTAAAATGAATATGATTCAATATGAAATAAATACCTTTTCTCCTTTTTTGACCACAACCAGAGATAAAACACTAAGATTGGAATCAACGATGCATCCACGCACGGATTTTCTCTTGCGTTCACCATCCCTTCGTGGACGGTAGCAAGAATGTCCCTTTGACAATAATAACCGTACTCGGACATTAGAGAGAACACCTTGTTTCATGGGAAATCCTTGCTTATCATTGCCACCAGATATTTTTAGAACATATCCTTTCCATTCATCACCAAGTATATCAACTTCAACTTCAGTACCAATACGTTTTTCGTAAAATACACGCAGCTTATGTTCATCTACAATTTCAAACAATTTTTGGCTGCCTGTGGCAGGATACGATACATTTAACTATAAAAAAATACAAATTAAATTAATTAATTTTAACATACTTATAGTTACGAAATTAATATAAAAAGTAGGTTAAGGCAATAAATTATTAAAAATGAGAAAAATTATTAAGTCCATAGATATTATTTCATATAATCTAGTATATTAGTCTAAAAATTTAAATCTAACTCATTGAACAATAAATGTATTAAAATAATACTATGCAAGATATTTTAAGCATAATATATTAAAATGAATACTATTTCAAAGAGATCAACAAGACGAATAAAAATGTATATTTTTTTATTAGAAGCCATATTTTAACTATTGATAGATTTAAATTAATATTTATAAATTCGAATTTAGATACTGCTAAGTAGATATTAGCACATAAACTGAATCAAGAAAAAGCAAATAATTAAGAATTAGCATCAATGTTCAATGACTAAATGGGCAATAAAATAGCATAATTATTTCGGGAAAATTGACTTTCAAATTATTATAAATTAGTCATTGATATTATAGAGATTTATAGAGTAACATGTAAAAATGCCGTTGACGTGAACGACTAACAAAACTCGTAATTTTATCCATTTCCATCTCAGAGGATATCCAATTGACTTCAGTCAAAGTTTGTAGTATCGCTAAAGTATATAATAATAATATTGATTTACCTTCATGTTGAATCCTAGTTATTGGACGCACACAATATAGAAATTAAAGACCATAAAACATTTTCAAGATTAACACTGCCCAGAAAAAGGTAAGCAAAACGTTTTGAGAGACGGCTGTTTGATTATGATAAGTGAGGTTAGACCTGACAGTGCGGACAACTGTTTTATAGAAGGTACAACTATCCGAATTGGTAATAGGTAGCAGAGTTTTTAAGTTGGTAGATCGAGGTAGCATTTCAAATTTATTTTCGTACATCACTCATCCTTCGGTGCAGAGAAGATTCCTCTTCAAAATTATTCAAACTTCTTCTTTATAATTCTTTATAGTTCATTATAATCGTCTTTTACTCATCCTTATCATTCCGAAAGAACTATAAAGTAAGAACAATATATATTTCTATCCAAACGGGACAAAAAAAAAAAAAAAAATAATTAGGAACAAAATTATGTACCATCATGCTTTGAAGAAACAAAACAAAAATAATTAAATAACATATTAATACATAAATTAAAAAATAATAAAAAGATTAAATAAATTTATTGAGCTTTGGTTTTAAAAATTGTACCGAACCAAGATTTATTCACAAATAAAATGTTGTTATAAATTAATCTATAAAAAATATGTCTCTAGATTATAAGTTAATATGATTAATACGACAAACATTTTTGTGTTTTTCATAGGTAGTAGAAAAATCAGTGGCGGCTCGTGAGGTTCACATAATGTGGTGCACAAATGTTTTTTAAGATATGTAGGAGAGTAAAAAAAAATATTAATTTTAACATAGGTATAGGTACATATAACTTACTTATCTATAACTATATAAATGAATTGCTGTACGTTAGTTACACGAATAATAATAAGTGTTAACGTCGGTGGTCGATAGTAAACAGAAACGTGATTGTTGTTTTGAATTTAAGATAATGACTAACATTATCAGCCGACAATCGGAATATAATAAACAAACGAGAGTAAGAATAAATCATAATGCCAATGCCAACGCGCAACATCCGCGGCGACATAGAAAATAATTCGCTGAAAACAATTGGTTATGTGCACAGAAACGAATGTGCACATCAATTCCATTATAACGCGTTTTGCGTGTCTTCACATGTTTTAATTTTTACATTGTACAAATGTACACAGCAATAGTGTGCACTACTGCACCACTGTAACACACACACTGATATCGTTCCGTCGCGGACAACTGCCCGTTTAGCCTTCGAAATAACCCAACATAAATATTATATTATTTTCATAACATTCTGAATTTATATTTTTATATTTTGAAAAATAATATTCATAACACTACAGGTATTTAGTTGTATTATTATGATTAATGTTTTCAATTTTTTTTTTTTTGAGTTTGGGTAGGTAGTGCACGTGCGCTTGTGAACTTATACACAAACCATCACTGAGAAGAATAGCGTACTTGTAGAGTAAAAAACGTCACTTCAAGTAATAATATAATTTATATTGCAGACTGCTGTGTAAGCTCTCAGCAACAGCCTGGACCAAGTCACCGAGAACGATCACTCAATGTGTGTTAATATAATATTAATTTTCAAACTAAAAATTAAAAAAAATATTACAATAATTATATATAGATATAGGTTTATATATTTTTTTTTTTTTGTAAGGGACAATCGTCCAAGAAACTGACAGCTGCCCTCAAACTCAATATCCATCAGATATATATATTCAGTGAAGAGGAAAAAAAAAATTCCGATTATGATTGTCTTCCAAATGTTATATGTATCCAATGTTCTGGTCAGGCTATAACTGAGGGACAATCAGTTAACTTGTTATTCGTTGGATACCCTTATTTGGCTGGTTTGATGGAAATCAAAATACCAAAGGATATATTCGGGTCAAATTCCCTTTAATGAGTGACCACAAAGATTATTCAAATACCAACATAATTTGTCATACCTTATACTAGCCAAATGGATGATGGGATATTTAAGTAAATTAAAGTTATGACGAATCGATCAAAATCTAAGCAAAAAAAACTTGTTTCAAGTTATGAAGATAGATTACATACATATCCTAACCAATACACATAATTTTAAATTTAAAATAATATTTGGTATTTAAATTGTGACACTATTTTGAAACTATGTTCTTCTATTTTGATATATTCTTGTCCACAGTTCCTATTTCTTGAGTTAACTATTAAGTATTCTTTTTTATCATCATTAACTATTAGTCCTACTTTTTTTGCCGTACTTATTAGTTTGTTTACTAAACGTTTTATCATATCTAAATATAGCGATATCGTCTGTGTATGCTAAATATTCTATTGTAATGTGACCTAGAGTAACTCCTCGAACGTTCATCTCTCGAAATACTTTCTCCAGTACAATCATCAGTAATCACTCTAGTGAATTATTGTGACTACTTGACTACTAATTGATGTTTGACTTAGTAAAAGTAGTATTTCTTCAAGAATTTCAATAATTTACACATGTGTGTCCTGTCTGTATCTTTTAATTTTTATATGATTTTTAATATCTGCTGTCTTGCAATTTATTCTATTTAGAGATAAGTATTTGTTATGTCTAAAATATTATATAAAATAGGTACGTATACAATTAAAGTGATAATAAATAGTTTTTAAAACGAATAGTATACAGATTTATTTCCAAATAAACAAGTGTACAGTCAAATTCACTCAAATTAATGTTCAGATTTAATTATTACAATAATCTTGGATTATTAAAAGTTTGTTAGATGGATAACAATATTTTTGATACCTTGAGCAATTATTGACCATAAGAATTTCGATAAATTAAATTCGCTATTTGTAAGCAAAATTTGTTCATATTATTTAGATGACTTATTAACTCAATGTAGATTTACAATTCAAAATTTAATATGAATAAAAATAATACCTATTATATTTACATATTTACAGTATAAATATCTACATAAAAGTAATAAACTTCCATTTATTTATATCAGTTCTCTCTTCCTGATAATGCGTTCAATAGAACAGCGATTCTTTATCATTTCTATTGAGAAATTGTATGTGTTAAGAGTTTAAGTAAACATACTCAACACAATTGCGAATCATTGACCATATAATCATGATATAATTCAGGCAATCTCATTTGATTTTCAGATGGTCCTTATTTAGATATTATTTAAACTCAAAAATTTACTCCCGGGTTGAAATAGGCCACCAATTATCATGATTAAACCAAGCAAATTGTTTAATTTTTATTTTTTTAAAAGTTTAGAATGTTGCAACAAAATAGAAATTAACAAAAAAAATTGATATCCGAATGGCTAAGCAAATCTGTTTCTATCCAATTCTGTTTTTTCATATTTATCTTATTATAATTATTTTATAGTTGTTATCAATAGTAGGTTTTCTAATAATTTCCACGTTTGGAACAAGTGTTTTGCTGAAAAAATATATTGCGGAACAAAGTATTCTTTGAAGAAAGTACATTGGAACAAAACGGCATAGGAAGAAAAAGGTTCGAAACAATTGTCACGGGACAAAAAATCGATTTACTTTTGAACAATAATACTGCGGAAAAAAAAACTATTTTGTGGAACAAAATGCAATGATCCTAGTTAGATTTCTACCCCGGATACACCACACAGCTCCGAGTCTCCGACGCCGTTCAACGTCAATGTAGTACACGTCACATACACACACTCATACGCACTGGTTAAATGTAATGGAAACAATAATTCGTTAACAAATTAAAATTGACTATCGTTATTTTTTTACCACTTTTTGAAAACAGGACATTTCGATGTCCCGAAGATTGGCCAGGGGACGACGGGATAAAACGATACGAAAAACGAGACCGTCCCGTATAAAAATATCACCTTTAAGTACGCTGCATGAACCCATTCCGTTGAGGTTTTGATGACTAAACCGTCTTCACTGTACCAAAACATTGCGTTGCGTATTTGATTTGATCGTTTCCATGTTCCGTTGACCATGTCCGTCACGTACCTATATCATAGAATACCGAATGCTTACGCTCATGCTGATATTACTTACGTGTACTAGTCAATAGTTTTATTAATTTGGTTTTCATATGTAACGGTGGAAATCGGTGTCATAACTAGACGGCATTCGAGGCCTGTGTGCAAATCAAAATCTTGAGGCTACTTATCATTATACATTTTTTAATACCAACTAAAAAAATTTAATTTTTAGATAGGGGAGAGATTTTTTTTAGATTTAAAAGTTTGAATAAAATACGATATTAAATACCTAAACTAATATGACAGTTTATTATTGAAATAAATAATTTACTCTTAACTATTATTCTATAGGAGTATTATAAAATTTAACATCGCTATGTTCATCTATATTATTTTACATTATACTTAGGGTATTGGGAAAAACTACTAGTTTACTAGAATATATAATCATTAAAAACATATTGTACAAAAGAAAATAAATTAGTAATTAAACATATAAATAATATATATATATATATATATATATATATATATATTATTTATATATATATATATATATTTGTTTTTACAACAATTACTACATATTGTTTTCATATAAACGTAATTTTACAATGATAACAGTTATGTAAAAGAGCAAATAATTACATTATTAAATATTGTTCAAAATACGATAATATCTTGCTTATCAATTCAATTAATTTAATTTTGAATCAAATAAAAAAAATGTAAAAATAAAACATTCGAATGGTGTTTAAAAGTATATACCTAATGCAGTAGACATTGTGAAGTTTATTATTCAAGATATTTAAATGTGTAACGACCGAGGAGAGTTTAGACTATGAAATAAGATATATATCTTAGAAATAAAATATATATATTAAGAATGAAACCTATTGCAGAAAATAAAAATTAACCAAGGGGGAGGGGGGAAAAAAGCATCCTCAAATCCACCAAAAAGTTTTTTTATACATGACAAAAAAAAAATATTCAAATATTTTTTTATTGATCATTTAAGAGTCCTAAACTTTTAGGCTACCAACAGAATAGTTAGAAAAATTTAAATCGTACAGAATCGGTTATAATTTTTTGTAAATACAAGTTACATACCAATAATTATGCTATATCTAATTTATCGTGTTGTATCATGTACCAATCGATAATATTATACAGTGAACTGTAATAAAAATTAATGTATCCTTTATCTTCGTTGCTGCAGAAGATTGTTGACCGTCGCGTTGACTCAAATCGTAAATTTTTGTAAAAAAAAAATCAGTATTTCCTTATTAGTAAATCCTGAATTTAAAAATATAAATTTTTCTCATAAGACATTAAATCATTTAGATCAAAATTATTATCCAATACATACATTTATACATACATATTTCTTAAAATTTTAATTTGTATCTAAATTTACAATTTACCATACATATATGCTATTTAGAGCGATCCTAAGGATTTTTAAAGCATGAGGCAAATTAATTCGGATGCCCTTCAATCAAATAATATACGAGTAGTATAAAAAACATACTCACCAAGTTTGCAAAATGTTGGTAAGTACGGTTTTCCAAACTTCAACTGGTCAAGGTCATTTAAATGCATCGATACAATGAATTACATTTTTAATAACTTCTCGACAATATATTACCAGTCACCATATTTAATTAAAATTAAATTTATTTCAGATAATTTATAAACAGCCATAGAAAATAAAAACTAGAATGTTGTCATGTTGATATTTGCGATAACAAATGTCTATGTAAAGTTGTATAAAATTATGTCATTTTTCACACTCCATTAATAATCATTATAAATTACAGTTGGAACTATTTAGAAATTAGAATAACTGAAAATGTAGTTTGAATAAAATGCTTAAATATAAACTAAAGTTAATTTTATTTCATTAGATTTAAAATCGTGCCGTCTTTGACTTACAATATTTCAAAACTGATGAAACTCGAAAGTCTTGGTAGTTTAATCGCAGTTATTTTTATAGTTAAATAGTTATTAATATGTGTATTAATATAAAAGAAAGGTGACTTAACACGTACAATGTTCGCCGAATGACAAATATTTTTTATATGTTGATATTATCCCAAATACATTAAAAACATTCAAGAATATTCGGCATGATTAACAAACAACGAATGTTTACGTCTTTAATTGAATGCATTCTACTGAGATATTTAACGTTCGGCAATAAAGCATTTTTCGAATGGTTTTAATCAGAATTATTACTATATATTTAAATGATTATGATTCATTAATGATTTTCAAATTTAAAATCATTTGTATTGATATGCTGGTCTACTTCAGCTAAGAATATCCCGACAATTTACATCCGGCCGAATTTTGCATGTTATGACAACACCGCGCATTGTTTTGACAGATTCGCATCGTAAATACAAGTATATTAAATAGAACAGATTATTTTACCGTAACTCAACAAAGCTTTAAATTACATAGGTATTATAAAAGTACTCGCAGTTAACTAATTAGTTATCATCAATATATAAATAAATAAACAAATAGCTTATATATAGAAATAAATATATAAGCCTAAGGCTGCATACGAATTGCGTCTCGATTATCTGATATCAGAATATATACCTTTGATAATCTCAACCAATAATCGATACGACTATAGAGCACTTATGAAATAAATGTAATCGGTAAGTATGTCTTTCGATTCCGTCTCGTTGACAATTGTCCGCTATTCTATTTCTATTTAATAATATGAGCTTAGTTGTGTGTGACGTTATGATAATTAATTTATTTTATTATTCATTTATTATAAATAATTTTTAAATTTTTTTATAAACGATTTATTTCAACAGCGTATTTACGTTCAATTACACGGAAGCTTTCCTTTCAAAATTTAACGATATGTTTTATTCTACTCATCCAAATATCTATAGATTTATTGATATACTTAAAAATGTACAAAAATATACTTACATAAAAATTCACAGCAATAATCAAAGAAAGAAAATAAGACGTGAAATATGCGAAAAACAAGAATTTTTAAGAAAACAAATGATTAAATACGACGTGAACGAAATAACATGTTGTGATTATGTCAAAACTGTATTGTTCAAATTTTTACCGAACCATAAATAATATTAGGTATAATAACATATATATAAAACTTACATACCTACATATAACATTTTTTTTGAAATTATTTTTAATTATTCTTTTATTTTTAAATTTAACGACGAAAACAATATTTTTGATGTATATAATTACAAAACGATAAAAAAAAAAATGTTTAACCTACCTTATATTTAATGATGCTATTGACAGTCTTAAGTTTGTATGAAATGGGAAGGAAAATAATGTATTTACATCGGACGTAATGAGTATATTTGTTGAATATTATCGGAATGCAATTAGTGTAATTGTTAAATATTATCGGGACGCAATTCGAATGAAAAAGGGATCTTGGAACGCAATTCGTTTGTTGCGAAATATAAGCTTAGCCTATTATAATTGTAAAGTACGACAGTTTGGAATTAAAATTCATCGTTAGATATATAAAATCATGAATATTATTAGTTATTACTATAATCTATTATTTCTAGATTCTATAACTGATATATAAATATTATAATTCGGTTTGATACATTATACAAGTTAAAACTTAAGGAATAATTTTTTTTATCTACTTTAGTATTACACAAAAGTACCTACTTTTAAAGAAGTTACAATTATTTTATTAGTTTATAAAATTATTTTATTTTATTTTTTGCTGAGCTATTCTATTATAATAAACGTAAAAGTCTACATACATTTTTCAACTTATTCTATCTTTAAAATTTCAACTTGATTTAGTAACAACTTACTTTGTTCACTTGACAGTTTTATTTGCATTCGGTAACTTATAATTACTATGCAGCTGCCATTCGGTTTATTATTCATTATATGCTCTAAAATATTAATGCACTTACATGGAGTAGAGTATTTGGGTGTCTTGCAAAAATATATTATTTTAGAATAGGAGTCGTCGGGTTAGTCCTTGCTGATGAATATTCTCTATAATATTCTGCTGCCTACTTATCTTCTTTTTGAATTAATATTTTTTTATGAAACTATTTATTTAATAGTTTTTTCCTTCATGATTACATGGCTTTTATATTCATTAAAAGTAACTTATGCCAAGAAAAGGGAAATATGATTTCATACTTACCTAATTTTTTACATATTAAAACTAAAAATCTATATCTCACCCGACCCTATGTGACACATGTTTTTTTTAAACGGCTCCGTCTGTTATTATGTAGTTTTTTATTTATTATTTATTATAATACTAAAAATAGTTTGTAAAAACGGCAATATTTTTTTTGTCGAAGTCATACAATAATGAAGAGAACCATTCAACAATTTTCAACAAATGAAAAGTTTTTCGAAAACTGATATAAGTAAAATAATTTAAAAATTGGAGAATAATAAAAAATTAAAGGTAGTTATTAAAAATTATAATTTATCTTTTTAAAGACAAAAATTTCATATAACATACATTTATTTAATAATTACAAAATATTCATATTACTGTTTATTGCGTCACACTTTACAAAAATAAATTAAATAATCAACTATTAAAATTATATGTGGGTTTCTGTTTGATCTACTTCTAAAGCAGGATTACTTATTGCCCACGTTTTCTTTCTTCTAATTTTGTCGCTTCTTTCAATTTTTATAACAAATGTTTTAGATTTATTTGCAAAATGTTCTTGTATGTCCTCTAAAGGTACTCCTTCTGTTTCTGGCATCATTGTGTACAACACAACACATCCAACAATACTTACTATAGCATATAAAAGAAATGTCCCAGATAAGTTAATATGATCAAGTACCATAAAGTATGATTTATTAGCAATAAAAGCAAATATATAGGAACTAGAACCACTGGCCCCACTTGCATAGGCTCGAATATTTGGTGGGTATACCTAAAAAATTAATTATGATTAAACATATATATTGTGTTCAGGCACTATAATTTTTATTTGATTACCTCTCCTATTAACATCCATGGCAGTAACCTGATGGAAATATGCGTCATAAAAGCAGCCATATTTAAAAACACTAACGGTATCCAAGTGACGTTAGCTATTATTTGCTCGTTGTATTGTTTTGTGAATACATATGCTGACACGACGAAAAAACATAAGGATGTTCCTAGTGTAGATACCAATGTCAATGGGCGTTTACCAGTCCAGTGAATTAATATAAGGCAAATAATACTTCCCGACAATTGTGCCATTCCAAGGATTAATGTAGACGTGTAACCATTAATTGGAGATCCCAATGTTTCAAAAATTTGGACCTATTAATTAATTATTAAAAAAAAAAAAAAAAAATCGGGAAATAGATATTTATTGTTCAAACTTACTGCATTCACTTGCAATGTACTCATTCCACCAAAGTTTCCAAAAAAGAAAGTTGCAGTTATAATAAAATAAGGCAATAAAAATGTTCGTTTCATATAAAAACTATAAAATTTTTTGTTCTGTTTCATTCTAACTTTTTCTTCGTTTAATGCTATTGATTTACTTAACATTGATAGCTCATATTGTACGGCATCTGGTTTAACCCAACCACGAAGCCAACAAAGAGATTTTTCAGCATCTGCAATTCGGCCTTTACCTAAATTACAAATTCATAAGATGTTATATTCTATTAAAAGGAAGTCTTTACTAGTATTTAAATTTAAACATAAACATAAATATGAATATTTAAGTTTGAATTTTTATTATAACCAATTACGGGATCTCACTTATAAGCCAATGAGGACTTTCTGGTATAAGTAATAGCGATATCAATGCAATTACAGGTACGATAGTGTTATAAAGTACTACTTTTCTCCAGTGTAGAAAATCTCCCAAAATAAATTGCGATATAGATCCAAGTATGACTGTAGTTGATGATAAAGCACCAAGCACTCCTCGAAGATGAGGTTCTGTAATTTCAGCAACATATGTCAACACCTACAATCACATTTTTACAAATAATGTTATACTTTATGTATCAAACAACTAGAGCAAGTAATATTTAATATACTCACTGGAGCTTCTAACAAGCCACCGCAAAGACCACAAAGTGCTAAAGCTAAGTAGAGCTCAATTACTGTCGAAGCATAATAAAATAAGAACCAAGCTAATAAAAATGGTAAAGTTAGTGCAATCATGCTAGGTTTTCTTCCAAAAGGTTGAGTGATAGTTCCAGATATTATGCATCCTAGTGGAACACATATTAAATTTATGCTACCTAGAATTTATATAATTATTAATATACACCATTTATACATACTGCAAGACTAAACATATTAAGAACAGTACCATAGTTAAATACTTACTGAACCATGATGTCTGTTCTTTATTGAGTTGAAGCAGTTCGTCATGTCTAAAACTAGAGCTATTTGATGCTGATGTATGATATAAAGCTGGAATAGCTATTGTTGGTAGTCCCAACGTCATTCCATAGGTTAAGAGTAGACAATTTTTAGCTGATACAGCTAATATCTATAGCAAAAATTCAAACAAATAGTAAGTACTATATAATTAGCGGTTTTTATTTTGTAATTCTACATTGAATGTTTCAAATTTGATCTATTGGTCTTTTGACAATGTTAACTGTGTCTAACTGAACTTTAAAAAATATGTGTATACGTCCATGTAGATGGTAAATAGTAAATAGGTAAGTATAAATTATAAAATTTTATTTGAGTGTTATAATATTCAACAATAATATATATATATATATATATATACAGTGGCATCAAACACATACTCCAGGTAGTTCAATTGAACTGACTAGAAAATTGGAATATTAAAAAAAATAAAAATTATTATTATAAAATTTAAATTAATTTTTTTATATATTACTCGACAAGTATTTTCTATTTAAAATGGTATATTTAATAATTAAATATTATATGAAATCTTTAATTATTAAAGATGTTTAATAAAAATGTCTTGGTATTTTAATGGACAGTAAATTGAAGGGGGTGGGTGGGTAAATTTAATTATTTGAACTGGCAGTTTCAATTTCATTCGGCGTCACTGTATATATTTATTCAATTTTATAATGTAAATAATAATTATAAAGTGTTTAAGGGGTTAAAGTTGTACAAAATGCAGAAACCGTGATTCCGTTTTAATGAATAAATACACGTATGACCTTCGCATATGTGTTTAGTAGAAGGATTTTTTATATTTATAATTTACAACAAAAAAAAACATTATTTAAATAAACATAAATATTTTATTTTAGCTATACCAAATTAATATTAAATATACAAATACTATTAAATGTAAACCATTATACAAGAAGTTATGAATAATATTTTTAACTGTAATCTAATGATATAATAACTTATATTTATCTAACAGTTGAAATTCTAAAAATCGATTTATTTAGTACTAATATCAAATAAGTATAACTGAAAAATACTCTTTTCAATCAAATATATAATACTGAGTAGGCAGTATTTAACATTTAAATTATTTGAATAAAACATTACATTTTATTTAATGTCGATATTTAATTTATTAAGCTTTTAGTATAAACCGTAGTAGCTACATGATTAACCTAACATTAGGTACATTTTATATCTTATTTTTTTTTTCTTTAATAAAAATTAACATACTATGCTATTGCAAATAAGATAATATGATAAAATAATTTATAATCACATGAAAAATACTAGAGGAGGTAGACTATCTGTGATAGAACCCTCTGTGAAAGGAGTTAATAAATTCGTATATATACACTGAACATTATTGGTTTATCTTTTTTTTTTTCACTGGAAATGCTTAAATAATGCGAGTTTAAGAAGGATGAGCATCTTTCCAAATTTGAATTCCATAAACTCACATTTTAATTTACTTATTATTCAATGTACTATTTTGTTATAGTAAATTTTGTTTTTTTTTAGCATACAAAATCCATCTAAAACAAATTAACTCCTTCTTCAGGGAATAAATAACTTGATCCAAAAAAACATTTCATCCATTGGTCAATTTCAAAATCACTGTCTAAGTATTTAGTAAACAAGTCCTTCGTTTTTAGTTTTAGTTTTTGCTAATTTTCAGGTAAAATATTTTGAATATGCACAAACGAGTTACACCGCTATTGAATAATTCGATAATGCATATCACTAATTAAACCTATTAATATCCGTCATACTTATAGATATATCATACCTACAATTATTAATCACAAATGTACAAAAATTTCATAAAACTAGAGTTTATACAAAATATAAGGTAAGTATTTGAACATAGGTTAAAAAAATATATTTAAAAAATATAACATTATAGTGTTTTTGAATCGAAATTGTAAAGAAGCCTGTGTAAACCGTTTTTAAATATCAATAAAGATAAGGAAATTATATTTTTTTTCATGAAATTAATTCATTTTATTTACAAGTACTATTTCATACGGGATCAAGTTTTCAAGTAGCTAGTGAATTTTGTAGTATTTTTTACAGCTTATCTTGTATTAAGAGGTCTAGGCCAAAATAGTGAAAAAATTAACCGCGAATGTAAAAATCATGAAAATAAAAATAGCTAATTTTAAAATAATCATAATAGCGAAACTGCAGTTTTTTATAATTTCTATTTTGAATAATATACATTTTAATGTAGTACTTGGATAAGTTTCTAAATAGATAAAACTATAACTTATTTTATAAATAATTAGTATTTTTATTAATATAATAAATATTCTTTAGGAGGAAGCCAACCTACTATATGGAAATGTATTGATGTAATAAAGAAAATTCAAAATTTACAACAATTAAGACGAGAACAGTATAATGCTGGAGAACAACCACAAAAAAAAAGTACAAGGACTGTGCTAAAAAACTTTATTCATTAATTTCAAATTATAATACTAATGTTAATAAGAGCTTTGTAAAAGGCCATTACTTATTCGCGATTTTTACATTCGTGGTTATTTTTTCGCTATTTTGGCTGAATACCTGTATTAAGCCCGTAAGAAAAATATGATAGTAGGTTATTTTTTTTTTTTTGGAATATTAATATTGACAAAAGATATATTTTTTAATGATTATTACTTGATATTCTGTATAAAAGGATGTTGATTGGTTACCTTGTATCTTTCTTTAAAAAAAAACATGTATTGTTCTATGTATCAATACTGGTAATAATAGAATGTACATATTAATTAAATTTTTTTTATTAAACTAATAAGTAAAAAATAATATGATGGCTTATAATTAATTTATTAAGGGGCCTCATCACCACGTCTTTTTTTAACAAAAACTACTGTTTCTAATTCCAACGCTACGTGTCGAAAATTATCACGATTTTTATTCTGAAAAAATATTCGAATGCTCCGTAATATGTACAAGGGAACAATTGAGCCACATTCTTAATTTTTGTAGTTTGAATTGCAATAAATATTGTTGTAAATACAAAAAAATACGAAATTTCAAACTTAAATATTTAATTAACTAAATACAATTTTTAAAATGTGCCTCGATCGATCCCTCGTACATATTACGGAGCATCCAAATATTTTTTCAGAAAGAAAATCGTGATAATAGTCGACACAGCGTTGGAATTAGAAACGTATGTTGGAATGAAAAATAAACATTTTTTTGCGATCACGATATTACTTGATGACATGTGCGTGCGAGTGCGTGCGAGATCCCCCCGTACCGCTATCGCACCGAGTCTAGCTAAATAAACCTAAACAGTGTAATATAATTGGATACGTTATTTCGTGGTATCCTATAATAATGTTAGCAATTTCTTATATTTCCCTAAAATTAATAAATAAAATTACCCTATGGAAAATTGATAAAAACAAAGATATTATAGGAATTAATACCAACCATAAATATTACTACCAAGTTCAAGGACAACTACACGTCACTAGAAGAAAATTTAGTATAATAGCATATTGGACAAATAAAGGTTTAAAGTATGAAACAATTGAACGAGATGATATATTTTGGGGTAACAAAATGTTTCCAAAACTAGAAATGTTTTTCTTCAATTGCCTTCTTCCTGAATTGGTTGATCCCAGACATTTCAGAAGTATGCAAATAAGAAACCCTACTTATATTTTGGAAGTAAAAATGAAGAAAAAAAATAGACTACACTATACCCGTATGAATATAATATAAGCTATTATTTACTATACAAATTATGTCATATGATTTTAATTTTACCTAAATAATACTATTTTATCACAATATTATAATAATTAAAAAATAAGTACGTAATTGTATTAATCAACAATTTATTATATGAACTGCACTAACAGAAAATTTCGTAATTATTACCCTCCCTGATTGTTTATTTATTATGTATACTGTTTCTATGACTAATAATACTACATTATAATGACAATAGTTGATGTTAAACTACCTATGTCCTAAACTCCTAAACTATATTATACTAATGCAATAATACTTGAACTATTCATCAAAATATACACAATATACCTATCTATAATATCTGGCAAAAAAAATAATAATAATCTAAAACTCTTCCTGTTTTTTTTTATTATATATTATGGGTCCACGTATAAACTTAGAATTTAGAATTCTGGACCGCATAAATCTAAACTGTACATATCTGGAAAGTACATTATCTGAACCGTATGAATACGATTATGCATGTATTGGCACTCGTCGCTACACTTCGCAAATCGAAAATATCCCTTAGCTTGTTACGCAAAACCACTTCAAGTAGGTAACAGGGACAAAATAAATGTGGATATGCAGATATATATATCCAGATTTGTACGGTCCAGATAATCTATACCAATAATAACTATACAAATTATTTTACACTGCGGACTATATTATTATTTTTCTCAATTCATAGCATAATAAGTTAAAACTAATGAACCGAATTCTCCGAAGCCATTCAACACGCGAGTACGGGACACCGATTATAATAATATGATTACGACTAGTGACTTCCTGATGGTATGGAAGGGAGAGCGGTACCCCCATTGAATTGTACTCACACTAACAATCATTTACAACTAACACAAATATCCCGGGACCGCTACGACGAGATTAGAAATTGCCTATATTTTGCCCCTTAAATAATAGCAGTAGCGAGGCCCCTTTAATTAAAAATTTATATTTAATAGATATATATACATATATATAATTACGGATTTTTATATGTATAATTATGTTTATAAATATTGGTACTTATTACAATTATTACTGTTATTACATTTTAGTATTTGACTATAGTCTGATAAGGTTAATCTAATTTCTAATAGGTAATAAAATAATTTTTAAACAAATAGCTTAATTTACTGAAATTTTGTTCTTACGCCGATATTAAATAAGTATTAACTGAATACTGTACTCGTGCAATAACCATTTTAAGGATTTTTAAATTACAATTTTATTAATTTATTATTAATTTGAATAAACTAAATAAGTATTTTTAATAATTCCTATAATATTGTTTGATATTTTATTTATTCTTGTAAAATAATACCTAGTACTTAGATATTTATATAGTTGAAAATATGTACCAAAATAGATTTTAAAATATTTGAATTGGAAAAAATGTATCAAAAATATTGATTAACTACTTTACAAAAATTACAAATAATTAAAATGATACATGTATTTTATATCTATATAAAAATGGTTCAAAATCTTTAAGTAATCCCTAAAATATAAATCACGTGGCATAAATTTGTACACACAGCTATAACATTTCTGTCAATAAACTTACTTGTGGTAAAGCATTTTTGAAAGTTTTCTTCGGTTTTATCCACGAATCATCGATTTCGTTGTTATTGTTGTTTAACTGTGATTTAGAATCTTGTACTTGATTTTGATAATTATGACTATTATTGGATATATTGGAATGATTTTCTGGAAAATCACTTAATGCTGATTCTGTTTTTTTTCTAAAATTTAAAAATATATATCTTGTAATGTATTAGGTATTATTGTACTGTAAATTAGTGTCATCCTATATATACCTATTTTATCTCAAAATATTATACTGGGCCTGATAGTTTGACCAAGTTGCCCAGTTGTAATATAAATATAATAATTATTTTATACCACAAGATTTGAAAATCATAGCATTAAAAATTTTTTAAAAAAAAGAAAAGAAAGTTTATCTTTCAATAGTTGTATTATTGTACATAATTAATTTTTTTTCTTAATAATTACTTCTTAATTGTTTTACATTAGGTATTTAAATACTTGGATAGGACGTAAAATATATTGGGTTTTACTTCATATATACTAATGTATGTAAATGTAATGTAAATCATTGCTTTGATTTGTTTTTTTAGTTTATTAATTTATTATGACAAAAGTAAATAATTTAATTAGTTACTAAGATTGAATGTTTAGTTAAATTATTCCGTTTTCGTTTACAATTTAGAACAATGATAAGCATCACATTCAAGAAACGTTTCTGAACGAATTTATGTTCATTGAATATCTTATATGGTTATTGCTCGAATAGATCACGTTAGAAGAGATATTGTATATTTTTACTGTAAAATTACATCGTTAAATTTAGTACTTATCTGAAAGAAATAAAAACTACTCTGAAAAAATAATCATCAATACTTCATTATTTGTGAAATTAATCATTCCATATTTTAAATGTTTAACATTTGTAAAAAAATAAAATAACTGAGCTAAATAATCACATTCCTAAGTATGGTATGTATAGTGTCTAATAGGTTAAATGGAACACGTTTAGTCTTGCATTACGAAGTTATAAAAAAACATGATTATCTATTTTATTTGATAAGAAATATTATTATTCTCAAGTTATTTCAATATTTTCTTAGTGATGCAAAAATCCTAAAGATTTTTTTACTTTAATGAAATAGTAACGTTTCAGTTTAGAGGTAGGAAATATAGGAAAGAAGATTATTAGTACTGTCCATTTAGATTCTAGATATTCCCACCAAGACAGAAAAAAATCGGTTCCCTCCCGGTTCTTCGTATTTATCAAAAGAAACTATTTTTCATGAATATAAATGTAAACAAAATAAAATAAGTCTGAACCATATTTAACTATCAACTCATATAACTTCAACTAAATTTAAATACATTAAAATATAACCAATAAAATAATAAAATATAACAAATTTTTTTATTGTCCTAATGGTCTTTCCTATTTCGTACCTCTGCTTTCAGATTGTATTAACCACAACACAGTTCAAAAGTGAAAATTCAAATTACATACTATATGATTAATTGATAACTGTAATAGATAATCTGAAATTTCTTTTTCGTGACGCTGACCTCTTTATAAATATCTATGTCACAAGATTTAACTTTCGTTGCACTTTCATTGCACCTTTCAATAATATAAAGCTATAGAGCTGGAAACATGGTAAATGCAAAGAGTATACTACTTAATGATTGAAATATCTAAGTATAAATTAAATATTTATATAGACTTCTAATTCAGAAATGATATCTTCAAATAGTAAAATATACTTAATATATAACTACTATATAATTAATTAAATAATTGTGTAATTAAACTATACTTTCTATATGAATACAATTTCATAAATATTTTTTAATTTTATTTAAATTATTATCTCAACAATATATATATTTCTATGCATACAAACTTCATTTCAATTGTATGAAATATTATACGTAAATAAAACCTTTAATACATATATCAACTTTATATTTTATTATAAATTTTCAACTATCAATATTCATCGAAAATATGCGATGATAGTTTAAAAATTTTACATTGACCATGAAAAAACGAATGTCATGATTATTTTATGGTGTTAAAGATGTTTAGGTAAAGGTCAATTAGATATACGTTTCGAATTTTGTCTGTCGTACAAACGAAAAATATCTCCATTCAACCTGACGGATTTGTTCTGTAACTATTTTCATGATGTTTGTTCTAAGGTAAATCAAAACCGGTTACGCTAAAATTATACTAGGTAATCCGTAAATTTAATATTGAATTCGTTATAATAACAGTACTCGTGACTGCAACTAATGCGCAATAATATGATGTTTGCAATAAGTGGCAGGACCTACCTACGTGGACAATTGAGTATAAAAGAACTTTAGAAATTCATACATATAATGATTATATTACTCTCCGAAGTCTATTGGCCCTTGATTCATTATTTCAAGCTTTGAATGAAAGCTTGGAACGAATCACAAACAATATAACTGTTGTAAAAGTGTTTAGTTTATATAATAAAAATTTACATACAGATATTTTAACTATTTTCTATTTAATTATGAATATGTAGGTATACACTTCATATAGATAATTACCTTTGAAGGTAACAACTATGAATATCCTATTGATACCTATTACAGCATACGTAAGTATATATATATATATATATATATATATATATATATATATGTATATATGATATACATTATCGTCAATATTTTACTTAAAGATAATAATTATTCCACAAAAATCTAAAAAAAAGTTTTTATCTTAGAAATGAAAATGGTAAAATTTCGAAAATATTATCGTACAAAATTAATTTATGTATAAAATATTTATCCATAAATCTACAAATCATCTCCGCTAAAATGAATTCTTACATAATTGTTTTAAACTAAAAACAATACTGTGTACAATGTGATTAAATACAATAGATATTTCCGTGTATTCTATTTTAAATGAAAAATAAAAATTATATTTAAAATAATTGATTATGTTAATCAATAGCAATAGTCCTAAAGTCCATGCTTTTTATTCATTATTTAATATTATTATGGTATAGCAATTTTCATAAGTAAATAAAAAATCTTATTCAAAAGGTTCTCTCGACCTCGTGAGGTTTATCTAATATGGACTGTAGTCTGATTATAATATAATTACTGTTTTCCATTCTTATTTTATGCTTGAAAAAAGTATTTTATTTACTTTATTATATGCAGGTATATAAACTTCTTATATATATCTTCTTTTTGAGATACATTGTCTAAAAATTCCTATTTTTGTTTTATTGTAGTTGATATCATTTTGGAATTAATCATTAATCTTAAAGTTAGATTTGAACTACACATCCTTTTTCAATTTTTAAAAATCTTTATGAATCACTCTGTATATTTCAGTCTTATGAAAGATGTATGCCAAGTATACTAATGAAAGTACAATGGGCACAAATCACTTAGTATTATGGGGAACGCCGAAGCATGTTCATGAAATAAATTTATTATACATCTTAGACTTAATTTAGTTAAAACTCATATAAGGTATGTAAATACATTTTTTTAATTTAGAATTTTTTATAGCACTAATTTAGTTATGGTAACGTATGTTTAAAATAAACTCTTAATACTATACTTAATAATATCTAGGTATTTATTATTGGATTTCAGTCAGAATTGTATTCACAATATATTATGATAAATAATCTGTTTAATTATTTAATCGTGACCAAATTATGGTCGCTCCATTACTTAATAGAACATGATTCCTAAATTGAATTTATATAATTAATACCCTTTCTAAATTTTCTGATTTTTTTACTCTAATTTATTAATAAAATAATACAAATACTCGTATATAGCATGTAAATATATTACAGTAACTTACATATATATGAAAAAAAAAAAAGGTAAAATAAATTATGTTGATTTTTTGAACAATAAACTTAAAATTATATGTATTTAGAGTTACTTATTAAAATATTTATAAATATCGGGTATTTATAAAATATATCTAATATATAAACAATATATTAAACATGTACCTAGTATCCGGGTTCATTTTTGTCGAACTTAACACATTAATATTACTATAAAATGAAATGAATTAAAAATATAATTAAAATAATTAAAAACAAACAATTAATATTAATAAATAAAAGTTGATATTAGTTAAAATATAGAATACGATGTCTAGACATGTGCACTGAAAACGTTGACGGCGTACACTAACCTGTAAGCCAACTGGTACCTGTAGATTTAGTAAAACCTACCAACTACACCTACCAACTACTTTCTATAATCATTTCTCTCAGTAGTTTGTTTCAGAAAAACTTTAACGTCAATAAGACAATTGGTTGGATTCCAATGTATTTAGCATACAAAGTATGTAAATTTAAAATTAGCAATAAATGTATACTGTTTACGATTATTTATGTAAATATCAGTATTGTATATACAACAATATAATTTATTTATTTCATTTGCTATTACATTGTGTAACTATAGTATATTTATAAATAAGTAAAATTATAAAAAATAAAAATAAAATTATAACTTAAAGTAAATATAAGGTTTTTTAGTACAAGAGTTAATTTTATAATTTTATATTTGATTAGTGAGCAAATCATAATAGTAGAATTTAACCATTTCAGACCCAATTTTACCATTTTATTTTACTGAAATATTTATTTATTTTTTGCATATTCATTTATCTGTGGGCTATAATAAGAGAAAAATATTAAAATATTTACGAATTCTGGATTATGTCCACGTTAAGTGACATTGGGTCATAATAGTTAAAAAAAAAAATAAAATAAATTCAACTAATATAAATTTTAAAATTTGTAATAAGTATAATACGCAACTTAATGTAATAAAACATATACTTTTATTAATATTAAAATAAAAACAAAATATAACATATTTTTATGTGTATTACTTATACCAAGTATAAAAAAAAAAAAAAATATATATCACCTATGTATAATAAAATGATAAAAAATATATTGTACATGTAATCAGGCTCAGAAGAAAGGAGGGGAAGGGGCTTTAGCCTTCTCTTTAACTGTGTAACATAAATATAAATACCTAATAGGTTTGGTCGGTCTTTGATTAAAAATTGGTCAAAAGACTAATGAACTAAATAATTTTTCATATTTTATCATTTTAAAATACATTATATCTAATATACTAATATACTTAAGTATTTACTAAAATTATTTATATTGTCTTCAGTAAATACAAATTAGCCTCCCTTTCCGTTTTATATTTCTAGATCCATCCTTGTATGTAATCATTAGAATTGAAAAAATAATTACTTGTACCATCAAGATATAAGTAGATAATACATTTTTGCAAAATACGTGCGTTTTTCTTGTACGACCAAAATGTTTGAGATATATTTTATCCCAATCTTTTCAATTTAAATTATGAAAGTTATTGAAATCGTCAAAACCGTGTTTTCTTCACGAGAAAAAATAATAGAAGGCCAATAATATAGTTATTTGCTTTTTTACAACCCGATAACCACTTAAATGTACTGTAATACTCATATTTAAATGTTCGAACGTAATTTTGTTGATTTTGTAGTTAAATATCACGAAAAAAAACAAAACAGTTCAACCCACTATTAAAATAGTAGATTAAACAGTATTTTATAATTGCTATAGGGATAGCTATAATGTTAGTGATATTTACTATAATGTACTAGTTATTATAGTCATTGTTACAAGAAAATAAAGTAATTTTTACTAAAATTTTATAGTTCACTAAATATTTTAATTTAGTTGTTCAAACAGTGTTTATAGTAGAACACATTGGAATTTATAATAGTTAGAACTGGAAGGTTTAGTTCATATCACTGCAGCAGAAATTTAATTTACTATAATTAACAGTTTATTGAGCTATAACTCGTAATAACCACTACTATAAAATTAAGTATTCGTAACCAAGTTTTATATTTAATTATTTTATATATTTAGCAGTACCTGCTGTCATGTATAGTATTTTTTACTATAAAATTACAATATCATATTCATTCAAATTTTACCTATTATAATTGTTATTTTTTTTGGCTAGTACATGTTTTTACTTATAAAATTTAAAAGAACGTTGTTAAATATGGTATCCAAATATAATTTCGTTAATGTAAAAAAAATATTATTTTTTTTTTTTTTTTATTTTAAATTGTGTAACAGATTTATTGGTTATTTGGTTAATAATTAAAATAACAACATACTTAAGATTTTTTATATAGTTATATTCCAAAAACAAATAACAATAGGACATATATAGGTACTTTTTTCAAATAAGAATTCACCATGGGCGGCGGACATAAATCTGATCGAGTCCGTGCATGTTATACAACAAATTTTATACTAATTAATTGCAAGTGTTGGAGTATTTAATTGTTCCAAGTCTTATCCTGGTGTCCATGTGCGACGCGGTGCGTTCTCATTTAAAAAATAGTATGGGTTTTTTTATAATAAATAATATAAAAAAATATAGATTTAAAATAATTAGGACAGCTTTGTAATAAGCTTTATAATTAATAAACTAAAGGAGTATGTAGTAAGTCGATATTTATTTAAATAATTTTAACAAAACTTGAAAATAACTGTATACATTAATAATCTACTACATATTTAGTATATAGTGTAAAAAATGTACCGTTTCGACTTGAATCCGTAGAAACTTAGAGACCCATCATGCGTTGAACTTTCTTGTAGGAGTGTTGCAAAATATGAATTATATACGACTGACAAAAGGGTAATAGTGACCACCATCCATTAACTCATAATACGTTTTGTAAGAGACAAAATTCTTAAGAGTTTTCATTTCATGCCGTGCGTGTCTCTTGCTTTATATTACCTTTGTGTTAACTACTCGCGCGTGTTCAGTTTTCGCCGAATTACATTTCGACAGTTACGACTTACTATATTTTATAGTGATTTGATATATTGCTATAGTATTTAATTATCTGAGCTATAAAATATAGTCGATTAAAACATATAAAAAAATTAACTATAAAATAGTAATATTCACTATTGAAACCAATTACTTTTATATAATCTTAATAACTATACTATTTTAGTCATTCTACCTATAAAATAGTGTTTCTTACTACATTTTCCGTGACTATAAAATGTTAGTAATTTTTTTTTTTCGTGTAAAGTAATTTTGGCATGGGTCTTCCTATTTCGATAATACTTTTTTTCTCGTCAAAATGCAGGGAACCGAAAGGCTTTAAAAATAATTTTTCAATTGCATACTCACATATTGTATTATTTGTATTCATTATTGATACGTCATACTCACAATATACAGTTAATTCGCACGTTATAACTAACAATAATTTATTATATATAGCCGGCAAAATATTGCGACGGACAACGGTTAGACGATAGCGTGTGCAATACAGATCTCGCGTACACAAGCGACGAATGCACCACAGCGAGCGATCTGTTTTGTTATTATTTAATATTATTGATAAGAAATTTAAATAACTATCGCTGAATGTCTGTGCCTGTAAGCAATCGTCAATGTGCATATTGCATATACGTATACATGCGTATACATTATGTATACGGGCAAATGTAAATTCCCCTAAAAAATTAAATAGTAAATTGCCCTAATAGTAAACTCCCCTAAAAACATTTTGCTACCGTACTACACTAACGTAAACTCCCCTAAAAAAATTAGAACCATTTAGCGTAACTCAGAGGACACCACGTGGAGGAGATTCTAGTTATACTCCAAAAATATTTGTATTTTTAACTGAATATATATTTCTTTATTCATATTTTATAATTAGAAAAATTCATTATTATCGTTATACTATTAAAATTATTAAAGTTGATTTTATTATGTTGATTATTTTTTTGATGGAATAATATTATGAAACGGTTTTTATATAATGAAATGCAGTAATTTTTTGTTCTTTATAATTTTCTATTAGCTGGTTTAATAATTGTTGACGTCTTTTTAACTTAATGTTTACTCATAATGGTTATTTGTATGATATTTTTCTAATTATAAAATATGAATAAAGAAATATATATGCAATTAAAAATACGAATATTTTTGGAGGACAACTAGAACCGCCTCTACGTGGTGTCTTCTGGGTTACTCTAAGGGCTGGTTTTACCATTAAAGAGTTAAAGTTGAGATTAACTCTGAGTTTATCAGTAACCCCAAGTTATCATTATTTCAGTTTCACCACCAGTTTATAAGTGGAAGTTAGTAAATCTCAGGTTAGCTAATTAATTGCTGGTATTAACCAGGATTCCCTCTCATTTTCCACTGATAGCATTGATAATACCGCTCATTGAATTGATAACGCTGAAAACGTTAACCCTTTCAGACCCAAATTAATTTCTTATAGAGATAAAAAATTTTTTATTGCTTATTTATTTTACTATGGACTATAATAAGAGTAAAATGTTTTAAAAAAAATTTATTTTTAGATTTTGACGAATTTAGGAGTATGTCCTCTATAGGGGTCATTGGGTCTGAATGGTTACAAAAAAATTAAAATTAAAATTATCATATTAAATTTTAAAATGTTTCAATAAGTATAAAAGCAATATAATGTAATGAAAAATTATTATTTTTATTATTTAAATTATTATTCGCGGTCTTCGTTGCATCGCAATAATGATGTCGTCGTTATCGCTCTCACTCTCGTCATCAAATAATATTCTACGATACATTATAATAGTATCTTCACAGGCAGAAAAATTGTATGCAAAAATGAAATATTCAAATACGACACACAATAATCATTCTTGAAAGCAAAAAATATGTTAACAGTGATAACACGTTTTAATATTGTTGTTTGAACTAAGAGTTATCTCTTAACACTCAAAAATATTAGGAGTTAAAATATGGGAGGTAAGATTTTCGATAACTTGATGTTACCCCTTAACTCTAAGTCGTGAAATTATTTTTTTGAGTTAACCTTGAGTTATTGATAACTTGCACTTTAACTCTTGTAGGTGAAACCGGCCCTATATGGTTCTAATTTTATTGGGGGAATTTATGTTAGTGTAATACGGTAGTAAAATGTTTTTAGGGTAATTTACATTAGTGTAATACGGTAGCAAAATGTTTTTAGGGGAGTTTACATGTGCCCATGTATACATAATAAACATGGTATACCATTGATTTAACCTAACCTAATCTATAGGTACTAGCCACCAGATATAAGGACCATAGCGCGGGGCACAGCCACTGTGTTGTGGATTTATCAATCCTAATGTTTAATCAACTTTGAAGAAAATCCATAAAATATTATACTATGAAATACTAAATTAGTACAATTGAATAAGTTAAATATAATCATAGTTAAACCAATTACTCTGTATGCATGTGGTAAATGGGCCACGACAAAATCGGATAAAAGAAAGTTAGGAGTGTTTGAAAGAAAAATATTAAGGAAAATCTTCGGTCCAAAAAGGAATAACGACGGGGAGTATGAAATAAGAAACAATGAAAATTGAATAACCTCTATAAAGAACCTAACATTATTGGGTCCCTGAAGAGTACAAGGATAAGTTGGGCGTGTCACGTATGGAGATTAGTAGAAATGATTGGATCAATAACTAAATGGAAGCCTGACACAAAGAGACCAAGAGGACGCCCTAGACAGAGATGGATAAATCGAGTACAAGAAGACTTGAAACTTTTGAACGTGAGGGATGCAGAAGAATGTGTAAACGATAGAGAGAGATGGAGACAATATGATGTTGCGGCGATGGGCCTGTAAAAGCCTAGAAGAAGAATTACAATTGAAAAATTGTTTGTGAAAATATAACATTATTAGTATATAAAAAAAAAAATATTTTTTCAATTTGTGTAGTGTATACTGTACACATCATACGCACACGCTACGCCACTGACCAAAATTATTTAATAGACCTATAAAATCTTGTTATTGCACAGAGTAAAATAATAACATTTCTGTACATATGTTTGGTGCAAAAACCAGTTAAGGACGTAACTGGTTCTTGCACCGAGAGATAAAAAAAACAAATACTTACATGAAAATACATAAGGTACATCGGGACGTATTAAGTTTTTGCACCAAACAAAACCGTAAATATCGTTTTTGTGATTTATTTTCCATGATATCCGTCGGTCATATATGATTATTGCACCAATCGACAGAGAATTATTTTTGTCAACGTATGTGAGTTAAAAATGGAATTTTGAAAAAAATTTACGTAACTGGTTATTGCACCGTGGTGGCTTTAATTGAGTTTAGTACGTATAATTGATACGTTGATTTAATATTTTTAATCAATGATTAATAACAAAAAGAATAATTAGTATATGTTTACAGTTTATGTACGTACGTTATTTAAATTCTTCGCGTAAACAAAAAATAAAATACGAAAGTAATCACAATTTCTCATTGCATCCAATTACCGCTGTGGTGATTAACAGCTGCAATGAAACTACTGTTTTGTCCGTCAAATATACCGTTCGTAAAGGTTAACCTAACCATCCGGCTAATTAAAAAGGATGTCTAACATACAATGATCTTCGATGACTGCCTTGCAGAATGTATAGTATTACGGACTAGGATAAATTCCGCAAAACTGTAGTCCAAAAAGTGAACTTAAAAACTCGAATTTGAAAGCCCGAGTGAAAATGTTCAAAACTTTACAACTTTTTAAAACTTTAACGCAATCCTTTCTATCGGCAGTATGGGATTCTTCTATATTACCTCTTAAAGTTAAAATTTTTATCAACGCTCCCCCCACCAAATATGTAAATATGTATATAGGTACAAATATGTACCTATATACGCGCCTGAGTTAAGTGTGCTTGATTTTTAAACACTTCTAACACAACCGCGATCCACTGACATATATTCATATACCATTGGGATCCACTGCTCTGTACATGCTCGCGAAATAATGAGGGAAACCGAATAACTGGTGCGCGGTCACACTGATCCCGTTGATAACACACAATCGCGTACAATATCAGCGTCAACTCCGGATTCCGTAATAGTCAATGTGTGAGAGCGTTCTTCAGGGTGCTCTGCAATCATTCTGCTATGCAATAACAGTAACACCAACTCGCCGAGTCCCGTTGATGTGGGGTTACGCAACACATGGTTTACTAAACGGTTGGTCGCCGTTTCATGGAGTACTCGTTGCCCGGTAACGTACCCTCGCAGCACGCGCTCATTTGTCAACCGATTGTTTTGTGTTTCACATTTTCCCGCACGTTCCTATTGCACTCCGGACGACGACCGCGGTGCTGGGGATGCTGTTGACACCTTGAACGGTTGTTGTCGTCGTCGCCAACACCGCGAACGAGTTCAAGGATATCCGACCTGCGGCAATGGACGCTTCAGACTCGAAACGGTTCTGCTGTGTATTCTGCGTGAAAATGGTCAAGAGCATTCCGGTGATATTTATCCTATGCATCCTCGCGTGGTCATATTACGCGTACGTCTACCATCTGTGCATCAGCGCCTTGGGTAATATTTGGCTTATACACATAACGTTAAGGTCTGTCTGATTGAACCATTGTTTTGTTTTCTATTTTCAGGTGGCATTGCGTCAATGGAAGTTAAAGCTTTGTACTTAACCGTGTACCACATCATCCTGGTGTTCTTTCTATGGTCCTACTTCAAAACGATTTTCACAGAACCTGGGGGTGTGCCACCAAAAGTAATGGTTGCATTCATAGTGTTCTTATATGATGATATCTGTTAATGCGCGAATGCGTATGTTTTTGTTCGTTGCAGTTCAGACTACCAGAAGAAGTGTTTGAAGAGTTCAACAGAATACCTATTGATTTGAACAGGCAGAATGCAGTTTTGCGTGACTTTTCGGAAAATTTGCCGGTCATGACTTTTACAAACGCTGATGGTAATAGTTCAGTCCTTAACTTTATATGCTTATTTGTCATCCTTACTGAAGACTCCATGTATGTCTTTAGAATTGTAGAACATTTTTTTTCAGATATTCGGTACTGTGATAAATGTAGAGTAGTGAAACCAGATAGATCACACCATTGCAGTGTATGTCGTAAATGTGTGTTAAAAATGGACCATCATTGTCCTTGGGTCAACAATTGTGTATCATATTCAAACTATAAGTTCTTTATATTGTTTTTGGCTTACGGTCTCCTGATGTGTATTTACGTGGTAGCTACCACAGCGGAATATGTTATTAAATTCTGGGATGTTACTTCAGATGTGGTAATATTTAATATATTTAATAGCTATTAGTATATAAATACAGTGGTGTATTTCAAACTTTTTGTAGGGGTGGTTTACAGTTTTTCTTAAAAATAAGAGATATCTTATAATATTACAAAAAAATACATATAAAGTATGAATTATTAATTATATTATTCTATTAATATTATAAATAAGAATCAAGAGTTATTTAGAACCTGATATAGAACATGAACATGATATAAATTAATTTTTTCTTCCTCTGTACTTTTGTAGCAAGTTATTTATGACTTAAACTTTTTTATCTTTTAGGGGAAGGTTTGTTACCCAGGATTACCCCTCCCAAAAATATGTTACTATGTGTATATATAGTGTAGATTGGTGTAATATTATTGTTGATGATAATGAGTACAAAAATAAAACTGGCTATATTATAAATGTCAATTTTTATTGATGGTTTTTTAACTGTTGAAAAAATAGTTGAATCTACTGCTCATTATTATTTTATAAATTAAATAAAATAAAATAATAATTTATCTAAAGCTTATATAAATTATACTTTTAAAATACAGCTATAGCATGTTTAAATAATTCTCTTATATTTTGTTGTATTAATAGTTCAAGAACTTTATGTAAATGTACTATATTTTGTTGTAGTTGATATTATTGCATTCATTCATTGTAATAATTATAAATATTTATGACTATTTTTAAGATTATTGATATTAAGTTATTCAAATTAATTATTGATTTTATAATCATGTTGTATATAAATAGTAAAAAATATAACACAATATTGTTAAAAATTATATTAAACCAATCAAATATTTTGATACTTATAAATTATTTAATAGTTAAATTTCCAATGTCATATGAAAACAAATTTTTTTTTTAAATAATTTATTAGTTCCTATACATTAAAATGCATTTATAATTAAAAGTTGATAAAACTAGTACATTCTTAATTATTTTTATTTATTACAGCGAATTTCAGGAGGATCAGAAAAAATTCATATAATATTTTTGTTCTTTATTGCTTCAATGTTTTCAATCAGTTTATTTTCACTATTTGCATATCACATCTATCTGGTTTCAAAAAACCGCACTACACTAGGTAATTCAAATAATATTTGTTATTATTTACTATTTATGTGTCATAATGATTATGTTATAATTTTAGAGTCTTTCCGTCCTCCGAAGTTTTCAGAAGGTTGTGATAAAAATGGATTTAACTTGGGATGCTGTAGAAACATACGGGAAGTGTTTGGAAAAGAAGTTATTTTGTGGCCTTTTCCTGTAGATACTAGGTGAGTTTATAAAGCTAAATTTATTTAATTACATTTAAAATTTATTTAAATCAATGGTTTATTATACAAATATTATTTTTCATTCATAACATGAAAAACTCATTCGTCATATATTTATCCTACATAATATTTAATTTTACATTATATTTACTTAAAACAATTATTTTTGTAGTGTAGTCAAGAAATTTAAATTTTCTAGTATGTTAGATACTTATTTTAAAATTAAAAGTAAATAAATTTAAGAAAAAATATTATTTAGTATAAAAGTTAAATATAATTTTAGTATTTATAATAGGTCTAATTAATTGTATTATTAAAAAGAAAAATCACCTGAAAAATTCGTCATTGCGTATAATTTGGAGCTTAGGGTAGCATTTTGTTATATGTACAATAGCCAAGAAATTTTTGTCATTTGATGAAAGGCTTCAAAAATAGAGATAGAATTTTTTTGTGGTTAATACTCTTTAAATAATTTAATCATTTTTTTAAATATTCCTTTTAAATTAAAAAAAATCTATTAATATAAATAAATTATACTTATAATTAATTAAATAAAAATTGAATGATTGAAATTAAACAAATTTCTTAATTTTACAATTTTTAAAGTTCTTTAATTATTATAAGTGGTTATATGTATTTAACTATTATAAAATTTATAAAATTGTTTTGAAAATGTACAGAAAGGCTTTTGCATTATTTATTTTTAATTTCATTTAGAATAATGTTTATTAATTATTTTTCCTAATTATTCTTGAGATTTTTTTTAACAATTTTTAAAGTGTACATTTTTAAAAATTCTTGGGCATAAATCATATCGTTATATTAGTATTACATTACCTGATATTAATTTTTCTGTTTTAGTTTGGGGGATGGTGTAACTTATCCGTTGGCGAGCGACCTGAGGTCAATTGATAGAGTTAGGCAATCACCAAACAAATCCAGGATACCGTTTACTGTTTAAACAAATTTTTTTATTCCAAAAAGATTATGAATACTTATTCAAATAACAATTTATAAAATATAATATAAAACAAACATTTATACATAAGGCTCAAGTCAGTATTGTGTTGTGTTCACATTATTTATGTTAATCATATTAATTTAAAGATGCAATATTTATATAAAGTTACTTTTAATTTTATTAATGTTTGTCAATTAAGATTTTATATTTTTAATTATTTAATAAGGTGAGCTGTTTTATATTTTTGACATTTTGTATATTTTTGGTAATGCTTGTTTATTATTAATTGTTTTGAACATGTATAAATAACAAAATATAAAATAACTAAGTTTTTTATCTAACAAAATATATTATAAACTCTGTTTTTATTTTAATAATAATCTTTCCTTTGTCATGAAAATGTTTAGATAAATCTGTACTTTTAATTTCATCCTTTTGGCTTATTAATTGACAGAAGTTAATTTTTAATCTTTTACCTAACTGCATGTAATAATATTTATACTTATATCGCAGCCTTGGTGATGGTTCGTCTTTTCCAATCAATAAGAACATACCTGAAGCTCAAAGCCTATTATCCTCGGATATTTACGATCAAAAGTCATCAATTGGTAATATCAATACATTTATTCAATTTAACATAATGATTCCACCATAAACTTCTTTTTAATCTTATAGGTTTTGAAAATTCTGATACGCAATTATTCACTTCAATTTTAATAAAGTGAGTCACATAATATTTATGAACCTTGATAAAAAATATGAATAATTAACAAAAATAATGATCAAATTTTGACAAATTTTTCAGTGATGATAGCTGTTCAAATACAAATGTGGCTAAATATCAAGATCTCATAGAGATTTAGTACAACTTCAATTAGTACTAAAAATATTATTTCTGTGATAACGTATCCTATTTATGTTATACCCTTTAATGTTCTATTATGGTCTAATAAATGTTGATTATAAGAAAATGCATGCATTTTCCTAAAAAATCCTTGATAGACTTGATTCGAATAGTCTAATGGTTATAAGTGGTATTATTTGGTTAGGTGGAGCAATCACGCCATTAATATGTTTCTTACTATAATTGTCAAAATACTACATATTTATTGGGTGGGTAATTTAAAATGACTATCAATACTTATTTTTATTTTTATTCCTGTTTTTGTTATGTGTATTTATTCTAATTCACATATCCGATTTCATGAGTTCCGCATCATTCAATATCAACTTTAAATCAACTAATAAAATACAAAAATAATTTAAATACAAATAAAATTATTAAAATTAAATGTTTATTTGTTGATAAATAATATATTATATCAGTAATACTTGATACAATCTGTAGTATTGTCAAGAATTTGTTAGTGTTGTACTTTGTTGCTAAGTATCTTTGTCATTTTTAGATTAACATCACCTATTAATGACTTAATATTTTCAACTTAACATTAATCATCAAAATGAAAATCATTCTATTTTGCATCAAATAGGCTTTTATTCTTTGAAATATACTTTTTAATAATAACTTGTTATATTGATTTACTTCCATAATATCTGTGTGTAAACATTTCTTTTTCTATGTTATAACTTTCTTCTGGTACACTGTCAATTTCCTATTTCATTACTTTAGCACTGTGATATAGTATATATCATAATATATAAATAGTTATAAACTTAATCATTCTATCTAATTGGGAATTATTCAATATTAAGAATGCCTAATAACTCGCTATAATGTCTTTTGTGGTGTATGTAAACTGCTTGATAATTGCTTTTTAATATACCTTCAGAAAAGGATTAGAAGTTTGTGATAATGTATTTAAATTATTCAACCGAGTTACATTTATAATTTGATACCACTAATCAGCTATATAATTTGTACTTTAAATATGTAATTAACTAAAATCCATGCAAGAGATTATTTTGTATTATAATTATTAATCTTTGATGTATTTATTACATTTATACAATGTAATATGTACCTACTTAGGTCATAGGCTACCAAATTATAAATAAAATGTATTGTTTATTGATTACTAGTTTACTGGGATATTCTATATATATATATATTTTTTAAAGATTATAATAATGATTTTAGACTAAAAGGAGTTTTTAACACATGCTCATTACGAACAGTAAAAAAAATAAGTTATTTCATAATTTTTTATTGATTCATTTATAATTTTTGACAATGCATAGTTATTATTTTTCAGTAAAGACTAAAGGGTAATTTTATTAACTACATAGATCTTTGAGTTAAAACTTGTTTAAATGTGGCAATTATAAAACATAAAAATAAATTAATTTGATAAATTTGAAACTTATAATTTTTATATGGATTTATTAAAATGTTGAATAATGAACTTTATTTATTATTGTTATACAATCTTAAACTAAACAGGCAATATGTAAAATATTCCCATTTAGAGAGATTGATTCATCAATCAATATGCAGGTGAAAAAGTGTTAATTTTTTTTTCATTTAAATTTAAAACTGGGAGCAGTTGATTTTTTAGTATTATACTACATTTTAATATTCAAGTATGTTATTTACTATGATTGTAATATAGTCAATTATCATGGTCATGCAACATTTATGCAAAATAAAAACGATATTTTTGTTTCTTCTTATTTTTTTTTCGACCGATCTTTTTTTAGTTCAAAATTATTTTAAAATCGAATCCATAATTCATTATTTCAATTTTGGTCTGCGGTTTTGTATTTGAAGACGAGAAGAATGTATTGATAAGGGTTAAACTATTATAAGTTTGGCAATAACTCCTGAAAATTTAATTATTTATATGAAATAAATACTTGTAGATTCTTGGATCGTTGATCATGTTTTGTTTAATTTAAAAACGTAATTAAATATAATCTATAGCTATTACGAAAACGAATATTTATTTATTGTTAAAAAATTTCATAGAAAAATATGAATTTGTATTTAAATCAATTATATTTTAATAACATAAAACCGTGTGTTTATGCATTTTATTTGTGTGTAAAATTAAGACGCTTTCGTTTAGACGTCTTTTAATGGTTCAGGAAGCGTATCCTCGCAGTTAAACATGTCGTAGTCCTTTATACCAACCATTTCTACGCTTTTATCCCAAAGTTTTTTCGCCAATTCCACGTTCTTGGCCAATGACGACGGTTCTTTTACCTTGCAGTTACTAAGAAAAAAAAACAGTCGTGCATTCAAACGTTGCATTCGAACCGTCGGCGAATGAATTAACGAACAGAATAATGAAAAATATACGAAAATCATCCAACCTGTAATACAATCCGGTTTGTTCGCCGGCCTTTTCGTCGATGGAACAGTGCAGTGTGGTCTGAGCCCCTTGTTCCGGATTCTTGACCCACGGGTAGACGAAAAAGCGGAAGAGGAACCAAGCGCCCGGGAAAAAAACCTTGTCCACTGTTCTGGTCAACTCCGTTCTCACGATCCCCGGATGTAGGCTGTACACATGGACTCCGGTCCCTACACAAACGTGGGCGTTATTGAATTTTTTTTCGTTAGCGACTGTTATAAGGTAGGTATCGCACTTACCTTCGAGGTTCCGGGACAGTTCTTTCGCAAACAGCACATTGGCCAGTTTGCTTTGACTGTAGGCCAACATGGCCACGTACATTCTCGTGTCGTAGTTAATGTCGTCGAAATTAATTGAACCACCTAAATGTGTACACAAGACGCTCGTTGTTATACAAGGTACTCTAGAGTCGCGTCATTATAACGTGATTATTTCTATCGCGTTGCACTGTATTTTATAAAACAGATAACCGATGGTCGTATCGGAACAGTTTACGGACCCATGTGCGCCAAGGAGGACACGATGACAATGCGCGCCGGTGCCGAACTCCGGATCCTGGGCAGCAGGAGCGACGTGAACAGGAAGTGTCCCAGGTGGTTGACGCCGAACTGGGTTTCGAAACCGTCTTGGGTCTTTCCCTTCGGGCACGCCATCACGCCTGCAACACAACGTGGGTTAGTATTCGTGCGCGAAACATACGCCGTTCGTAGTCACTGACCGGCATTATTGACCAGCAGATGGATTTGCTTCTCCTTCAGCAGTATTCTCTTCGCACAACGTCTGATCGACGCCAACGAAGCCAAGTCCAGTTCCTCCACGATCAGCTGTCCGACGTTGTCGCCTTTCACGTCCGCCAAGATATCCGCCACGGCCTGTTCCGCTTTTTTCACGTCCCGACACGCCATCACGACCCTTGCCCCTGGAATCCGAACGAATCGCTGTGTTACACATAGACATCGACATGCACATTGACGTGGCCAAGGGGTTTATAGATTCCTCTCCTCCCACACACGCGCGCGCGCAAGGCCTGGTTTTACGTATGTATTTTATTTCAACCACTCGAAGTGGTTAGTGCAAATTAAAATTTATTTGACTTGGGGTTAAATATTAAGCGGAACAGACGACAATTCTTTTAACAATTGTTTAATGACCTTTGTTACATTGGAAAAAGCCGTTTGGATTGAAATACAAATGCCTCGATTATGCGAAAGACAAACTCGGAGAGTCAATTTTACTTCTGAAACCCTAGAAATGTGTTTCATGATAAGTGTTCCGTCTTTATTCCCGTTCTCGACTTATTAATTAAATCAACGGACACTCAAATTTTCAATCAAAGACTTGCTGTTGTTTTGCCACTCGAACGCCTTAATCCACCAGCCGATTTACATTTGTGGGAAGGTGTAAATATTACGAAAATTTCTAAAATACATGCCCAAGATCTCCACGATGATACAATATCCTACACTCAAAGCTGAGGTGTCCGTAGCAATGGAAAGAAAATACTAAGCCGAAACCAATGTCTGCTGTTGTATCAATTTCTCATTGCATAAATCTTCACATTCAAAATACTTCAACAATTATTTGTCACGTTGTCAGTTACATCTACTCCTGAAAGAACGCTTTCCACATTGAACAGTATGGAAACCAGTGGTGTATACAGAAAATAATTTTTTTTTTGGGGAGGGGGCTACTATGGACAGAGTTTAATTGCCACTGCTATCTAAGAATTACTAACAAGACACAGTAGGTACTTATATACATTTCATTTACAGAATGTCTCAAAACTATTTGACAAAAGCAATAAAAATTGTCTCAACTGATCACATTATTTACGTATTTCCTATAGTAAGTATAATCCGGTATTTATGAACAAAGGGTATATGATGTGGTACTTGACTATTCCTATTATAAAATATGTTATGAATAAAATATATTATACAATTATAATTTACTTATTATATAATTAACTCTTAATAATAAGCATTGAACCATAAATTAAGACCTTTAAAACACTTTAATGAACTATTGAAGTACAATTGAATAAATTAAATGCAACCAGGTTAAAATAATTTTTCTGTTTATTTTTAAAAAAATTATTTCTAAAGCACAAAGCACCATCAAAATATAACAATCGTTTAAAATAATTTTTAAGTTTTTTGAAACATTTCGGGGGAAGGTCTGTAGCCCACTAGGCACCCCCCTCTATATACACCACTGATAGAAACCTATCCTAAAAGCAGTATGTCAGAAAACTGACTCAACTGTTTACCTACAGTTAATATAAACAATGAAGAAGAAATTGTTGGAAATAAAATAATTAGGTATTGCTTTTTCAAAATTCTTTTAGAAAGATGTTGTTGTCCTAGAAAGTATTTTGAATTTATAAAATTTAAAACATTATTATGTTCTTATATAATTTAAAATTTTTTTGTTTAGAGCATCTCATTGTAATGCATATCAATGAAAACATTTTTTTGCCCCCATATTACACCTAATATTCAAACTCCCATATCGACTCTCACCTACACACACGATACAAGCAAAAAAAGTAATTAGCCTCCCCCTTCCTCGCATTTTCAGTTTGAAAACATGCCGTAATATTTACTAGTGTTAATTCATCCGGAAGACAATGAATACGTTGTGAGCAATCCATTGCCACTTGACTTATGCTTAGTAGTTACTCGTATGCATATTTGCATGCAATATTTTAACTGCTTGAGTGCATGTCGACGTTTTATTGCGATCGGCGGATTTCGCAAGGTTTAATAATGAGGACACGGTTGTTGCTGTTGTCCGTACGTGCTACGCATTTTTTTGCAATAATTACAGATATTGTACGTGGTAGGCAACTCGTCCGGACGATTGCGATCGTAATACCGCAGGATCGATGGAGAAAAATTGTGCGCTATTTATTTTTTTTGTTCCGTAAACACTAGGCATACCGACGAATGGATTGCAATTATTATGTACGAGTGATTTCTACGCGGTGGACAATCGACTTCGATACATAACTAATGATGGATTATAATTGAAGAAACTCCTATTTATTTTTTGGTGATTAAAAATCGCTTGATTACTAGAGGTGTCTGTGGTGTCGATGATGCAATACGGATTTGCGTATTATTGTTTTGTTGAACGTTGATATTGAAGTGATAAAAAGGATGTCACGACGATCTTATGATGTAGTGGTTAGACGGTGAACGATTGTAAATTAAATAATTGACCCATATTGTTCATGTTAAACGTAGCGATGATCAAAGTGAACATAGGTAGGTGGCACTCGATAGTCCAGTGAATAGACACTGGACACATTGGAAAGACTATATCGTCTACTATTATGACTTAAAGACCTATAGGTGAGAAAGTCGAGGTCACCCGTTCTTTATATCATCGAATCGAAGAACAGTTTTTGATATTTCCAAACCATCGTAAATCGTTTAATGTAGGTACACAACTAAATAAAAATATAATTATGCAGTTTCATTGTAGATGTATACTCCAGTGCTTGGAAGGAACTTGTCCTTTAGTTTTGTTCAATTTTTAGAAATTTATCAGGAACGTAGTTCCTATGCCATTTCGAGAAACATCAAGAAATTTTGTTGATTTTTTAACGTTTTTTTTTTCGTTTCATCTTTTGTTAATTTGTTTTTAAATACAGATGATTTCAATAATCTTTCGAATTAAGAGAACACTTTTTCACAGCTTTTCTTTGGAAATTTAGCTAGGTACTACATTGATTCAGCTGTAACGTGTCGTGTTGTTATTTCGGCAGTGCAACAATGTTTAAATGTTCATAATAATTAAATATGGAATAAAGACAACTAGTGATAATATTGTTAATTCATTAACACTTTTAAAAAAATTAACATGAACAATTTAAACAATTAACGTAGATGACAATAAAAGGTAGAGTTTTTATACTAAATGTCTGGATATGTCTGACTTTGGTGTCGATTTTGAGTCCTTACATATGTTGCTGAATGACTTCCTTGATGGTTTGCCCTTGAGGTTTTTCATCAACTAGTTGTGATTAATTTTGCAACTCGTTCGTGTAAGATTGCATAGTTTTTTTTCCAACCACGCGTTTAACAGGTGTATAGTTTGAGTGTTTAATGACATGCAGTGGTATAATAAAGAAGGGTTTGGGGGTTCAAGCCCATTTTGCCAAAATCCCTGCTAGTAATTAAATAGGTAATAATAAAAATAATTATTACCTAAAAATATCACTCCCCTTTCCACCATAAATAATCTTTATCTACGTCCTTATACGCTTTGATATAATTATTATATCGTTAAATCACGCATTATAACATGATAATTCTAAACATAGTTTTACATGGTATATTCAGGGGTGGAAGATGGAGATTCATCCCCAGGCGTAAAATGTTAGAGGGTGTAATTTTTGTAATTATTAACAACTAATTTGATTTTTTAACTTTGTTAATTACTGTTATTAGGTTAAAACTCAATAAGTGTAATTGTATATTAATTATTAGGAAAAAGTTCTCGAGATGAGTATTTGATTATTAGTCTATGATAGGGCATAATTTTAACATTTTCCCCGGGCGTAAAAATTTCTAGTTCCACTTCTGGGTATATTATACAACTATTGACGATTTATTATTTAGCGATTGATAAAGTAGGTACGCTGTGTCGGTCGGCAACCCATAACATGGGCAGCTCGCTGTGTTATTATTGTTGTTTGAAATAAAGTTGTTCGCATGCGAAGAGTTATAGGTACAATTAAACCTATGTACGGATAATGTTGTAAATATATTTACGAAACGTCAAGACAATCGCGGCGGCCTAATCGGTGTCACATCGTTAGTGGCTGGTTAACCGTTCGGCTACAAATTATTTTATTTGAACGTCGAAATCATCGAGAAATGAAAAATGTTTTTTGAAGGAACTTTCAAAGCATTGGCGCCACACGTACAGCTGGTCGGTATTTGTGACGGACGCTGAGGAAACAACAATGTTGATGGCGGGTGCTCGAACGAAGGGTGCTGGGAAACTCAATTATTCGTTTTCCGGTACAACTTCGTCACTGTTATCACTGGCGGCAAACCAAATCGATCACGGTCAGTGCACGTGTTAATTACAGCGCGGAAACATAATATGACGTATTGCAGCTGCAGGCCCGGGGAAAAAATGGCTGAGGTGGTCCGCGCGCGCACGATAAATTACGTCGTCGGACCCTACGCCGTCGAAACACCCCAGCCGCGAGAGACGTATAATAAACACGCATCTTTATAATATATATTTATATAGATGCCAGTACGGTAACAGGTCGTCGGCGTATCGAATTTTTTACGTGATCGTTGCGGTGGGCGGTGATAGCGCGGTGATAATACGTCAAACGCGCAATAACTGCAGCAAATGACTTCCACCGAGAAGGGGACGAAACCAGTCGAGTGCGCGCATAGTTATGGACATCAATCGATAACAGCGTTCATTATAAACGTGATACGGAACTCCCCCCTTCATAAATACGCCACTGTTCAGGGACCGGGTGCTGACGACTTCTGCACCTTTTTTTTTTTTTTGTTGGAACACCAAAGACTACGCTTTCCTAGCTTAAAATGCGTTTCAACAACATCCGAATCTGTACGAATAATATTCATTGTTTTTTGAGTCGTTTTTGTGACTATTTAGGACATTTATTATTTTTACCCATTGAGAGGAACATCACAAGCATTTGTCATTATTATATTACTGTTACAAAAAGTAATCAATACAACATATTTAAATGGTTTTCTAGATTGAAACCAATTTTAATTATTAATTTAAAAACTAATTGTCTATCTTATTTATTTTAACAGTCTTATTAACCTATCTTAAATATTTAACTCATTTATAAATAAAAATTTATAATGCATTTTAAGTGTTTTATATATCAAAAATGCATTTTTTAGGGGAATTTTTAAAAGTTCTTCACACACCAAGACCGGGCTCTAATTATTATGCTATTATCCATGTGACTGACGGCTACTCGAACGTTCGTGCGAAGAATGATTCGAATTATTTAAAACGATCAGCTTGAATGTTTTTCGTCTATCAATAATAGCATTTGTTTTTGTTTTCTTTCCAAACAACACGTTTAATTGCTTAACGTGAAATGGCCTTCAATTCGAATCATGTTTATTTTTTTGAAGTTCAGCAAAACGTCGTTAACAATATTTTCATAACTCAAATTGTCAACACCAACTCTTAATCATATATTTACCTGCATACGCAAGTGTGCCGAAGGGTATCAAAAGTAGTGTGAACATTATCTACAACTAATCACTTGCCCAAAAATCAAACAATTATAATTTTTAACCAACTTACTAACAAAACAAATGCCTTGTCTACAGTAAGGCTACACTAGACAGTAGACACGTATACAGAGTACACTAATCAAAATACAGTCCCCCAATCACGAAATCATCAATTGCATCTGTCATATTTATACCATGACATCAGTGCGCCTGTTTTATACATAAGTAGTACCTACATTTTAACATACTCGTGATGTTCGGTTTGGTTTTAACGAATAACGTTAAAAATTGAACTACATAAAATATTAAACCAAAATCCAGAAAAAAAAAATATTAGACAGAAATTGACTAAAAATAAAAATCTAGGCCTTATAGGATACTATGGAGCGTTAAAAAAAAAAAAAATTATTCACCTCATGAAACAGTATTTATCGCGGTATAAGGGTGGAAATTAATTTCGCAAAACGATTGTGTACATAAACAGTGACCAAACCAGGGGTAGGGTTAACGAGTTATACTCCCCTACCAATGTCTCTTATTTTGTAAAATGTACAATAATTTCAATATATAGGTATAATTTAGTAATATTATAAATCCATCGTGACATTATTATCAAGACTGACGACATGTTAAAAGAACTTGTTAAACATTCAAGAAGATTTAATATTACTTTTTAAATATAAATCACTTATATGCATATGAATGTAAATATATATATATATTTTTCTGGAGACTGTCTAAATTCAGTTTGAATATATTAAAAAATAACATATTTGACATTTTTATTTATCTTTAATCGATTAATTAAAATTAAATAGTTGATACTTATGTAAGAAAGAATGGAAAATTTAAGCCCCCTCCTTTAGAATATTTTTTTGACTACGTCACTGACACAAAATATGTTCAAACACGTTAGATACGCACTGCTCTCCGTATAACCGTATGTCTTCAGCGTTGTCGACTTTTGTTCGAAAAACGTAACGGTATTTACGTAACGTGCCATGGTCTGTGGTCTACTTGGCCACCTTACCCGTACCGTATTGTGCTATCAAATAATATTAATTATAAATTCACGCGATACGTGCGTGTACGACACGTGATACGATTGGACTGGTAAAGACGCGACTGAATCTAAGAATGTTCCCTAAAATTCTTCTCGGAATATCGGTGATACTGTTCGAGGAAAATATTTTGCTGTATGCCTAGAATTTCTTATACAAATCAAATAAAAGTTAAAAATTATAAATAAAAAATTAAAGTAACAGTATATTAATAGATATAATCATGGGTGGATATTTGATCACATCCGGGGGGAAGGGGGCTTAACATTTTTGTCTTATCCGTTAGCGTAAACATTTTTAGACGCTTCAACCTACTAACTAGTGGCTACTCCTAATATATTCTAGTTGAAGCACCAAATTTAAACAGGTAATAGGAACATAAAAACATAAAATATTGAATAGCTACTTATTTTTTTTTTTAATTGTATAAATATATTCCTTTATTTTCTTAATTACCGACAGATTATGGTTGTTCCCAATAACAATAGTTCGTAAATATTCCAGACCATTCTCGCATACCAACAAAATAAAATAAAAATTATAAATATCAAAACTATATACAGTTTATTTGACGTCTAGTGTGGTTTGACTACGTTCAGGTGGGGGCTGAAGACCCCCCCCCAAGTTCACCCCAATCACCGCCTACGGGTATAACGTCTCATAACAATGTTGTATAAATAATTAAAATCATGTAATAGCTACGAACTCGTATATAAACATAGGTTCCAATAATAAAAATATGAAATCCCCGCATAAACGCTACAATAAACGTTAATATATTTGTGTTGCAATAAATATAATTCATATCCTAACCTAACCCAGCTATGTTAAGCCATAAAAACCTAATCGTTAAAATATTGTTTTCAACGTGTGCGATTCAAGGTCTCAACATAAATTTGTAATTTTAAAATTATTATAAATGAATGCCATAGGAAATTACTGTTTGGTTTATATCAGTGTTTTCCGTGTGCATCCAACTTGTTAGTTAAGCTTATTTATTATTATTGTCTATTGGCGATTAAAACAGAACGAGGAACCCAAACACGCCGATCGGTTCAGCGGTTGTCTTATCAAACAACTTGTACAGCTTTTATTTCTGTATACGAGTTCGTACTTCCAACCAATACAAGCCATAGCATTGGCATCGATTTCTGAAATTCAAATGAGATTTTCCGAACTAACATATCAATGATTAATCTCGAATTCGGCGGATAAGGTAAGGTTGTTATGTTTTGCCCTCGACGTTATTTGTTCGGTTTACTCGACAAGTGCTTCGGCGGAGACGCGACGCGCTTACCGAGCCTGTAGAATTCCTTGGCGGTCACTTTACCGATGCCCGTGTTCGAACCGGTGACGATTGCGGTCTTGCCGTCCAGCCGAGCCTGGCTCCTGCATTTACCGCTGAACATGTTTTTATGTTTTATTTTCCTCAGTCCGCTGGAAACGACGTGACGGCAACGGATATCGAATAACTACGCCGGCACAACGACAACTGTATACTAATACTGTATACTATTCGTAATACTGCGATTCGCACGTGCGGAGCGCTACTCTACGGGTGAACAATCGATCGCGAACCACTTTCACGGCACCACTGCCGCATAGATCCCGCGAACGTTGATCTAGCTGCTAACGGGGGGAGGGGGGAACACATTGCTTACCGTGGAACGTGGTTACGGTAGGAGGAGGATACCGGTCCGGTTTTTCCTCTCCGCCATCCCCTCTCGTCGTCATCGAACAAACCGGTAATCATTCGGAAACGTTTTTAAGAGACGCGCGAGAACAAAACAAACGGGTAAACGTAACGTTTTTGAAATTGACATTTTCTTTTTTTCCTCTCGAACACCGTGTACATGTGGTCTAGGTAAAATAAACAACTCGAACTTGCGCTCTAGAAATCGGAAATCTTGTCGTACGCGTGGGTGAGGGGATATAAAATCAATCGTCCAACGCGCCATCGTGTGCTTCGGTTGGGGGTACCGCGGTATCCCGGTGGAATTAACCAGCTACGTTCTGATTTTAACAAGATCGGAAGATAAAAAACCGAGTGTGATATTTAAAATAAGAATTGTGCGAATACTCATATTAATATCTCCATTATTTCAATACGTATTAAAACGCTAACTTTTAGCCAGTGCATGAACACATCGATAGACAATTATTATAACAATATATAACACTCGTTGCACTAAATTAAAGTGTACTACAAGGTAACACACATTGATTATAAGTAAACTATGGATTTTCATATGGATTGAACACTTCTAGATGGATTTGGTCTGAACAGTCCTCTGGTTATAACTAGTATTCCTTGTTGGGTTAAGCGGAGTAAATGTGTTATAATCGTTCGGTTCTTGGCTGTTATCAACATACCACATATTTCTTGGGCAGATAATTTAAAACGACTTTGTATGTTTTTTCTAATTCTCCGATCATTGATTTCATGAGAGTCACATCATTAGATATTAGTATTAAATTAACTTTTTTTTCCTAAAAATCTCATAAAGCCATACATATAAAATTATAAAAATGTATAAATAAAAATTATAAGATTATAAAAATCAAATGGTTATTTATTAATAAATAATATATTATATCAGTAATACTTGATATAATCCTTGTAGTGTTAAATTGTTGAATATTTGTTTGTACTGCGCTTTACTTCTACGTACCTATCTTTGTCATTTATTTATTAACATCAAAAAGGTTAACATTTATTCCTTACAATTTGCTTTTTTTTTTATTACTCACGTTGCCCTTTTCTTGTTTAAAAGTTTAGTTTTTATTTTGAATAATTTATTCACTTCCATTTTGCCCGTACGTACATTAACTTTTATTAACTTTTTTTTTCAATGTTACAATTTTCTTCTGTTTCACCATCAATATCCTGTTGAATAACTTCAGCGCTGTGGTCTATAAAATTTAATATTCTATCCAAATGAAAATTATTCAAGATTAAGAATGTTCAGTAGTTAGCTTTTGTGGTGTTTGTATTTTAACTGCTCGAAAAAAGCTCTTTAAATATCTTGATTCTGGATGAAAATTTGAAAATAAATTATAAAATTTTAATTTATATTTTATAATCACTGGTTAGTTACATAATTTGTACTTTTTAAATTTAACTGATAAAATTTCACCGTGTAATTTTTAATATTCAATATATATATACGGTAACCATTCGATAATTCGAATATTAGGTAAATCGAAAACCTCTATAAATCGTATTTTGAGCTCGGCCCTCAAATTTTCGAATTATCGAGTGACTACTGTTTATATGTTAGTGGTAATGTATGTTATTCGTTTTTTATTAAATCACTTGTTATTCTATATATATTCTTAAATATGCTTGTTAATATATTTTATACACATGGTTTAACCAAAAAATATATAGAATACTAGTTGGGTTTTAGCCAATGTAAGTAATTTATAGTTTCAATTATATATATGTGAAGAAAAGCTTATTACGCTCAGTGATATCCCGGATGTAGATAATTGTCGTCAAAAACATATGAGTTCCAATTACAAGTTAATGGTCATGGATTTTTCAAATGCACATGCCAACAAAAGTGAACAAAAATCGGTGCAAATGTTTAGAAAATTACGTACTTTAACGCAAAAATTTTGTGTACTAATAAATACAAATTACATTATAATAATGTAGGGTGTGCTTAAATTGAATTAATATTTATTTTTATTTTAAACTTATTATTTGCTTAACATTTTAATCATTTAATAATCCCAATAAATTGCCGTTACTCAAATCAGAATAAACCATTTTGAAATGTATATTTATTTTTTATACATTATCTAAACGTTATTATTCGTTTATAAAAAATCTAGTAAGTATGCAGATTAACTAATTAAAATACATTCAATACATTAACTGGAAGTGCCCCGTTAATAACTAGTTATTTTTTAGAATTACGGAGTGTCATACATTAACGCTAACCTATATATATATATATTTATGTGGTTAAATTTAATTAATTGGTTTGAACATAATTATTTTGTATTATAATTATTAATTTTTGATATAATTATTACAATGTATACAATGTATTCAATGTATTCTGTACTTGGATCGTAGGCGAACCATAAAATTGTAAATAAAATACAATGTATTTTTACTCAGACAAATTATATAAATTTCTTTAATAGCCTTCTAAATTATTAGAATGCTTATTGTGAAAAGCAAAAAATGTTGTTGTTTAATTATCTTTTTATTTTTTTTTTCTATATAATTTTAATGTAATATAAAAAATAGTATATTTATTATTTACAGTGTGGAGCGTTAACTAGATAAATAAATACTATGGTACATTTATTCAAAATATTTACTTGAAAGTTAAAAACTAATAACAATTTAAAATTAATGAAAACTTTATCAATATTATAAATTTATCGACTTTATAATTAATTACTATTATTTTAAAATTTGTGTTACTGCAATTTGTGTTCAGTTATATTATTTAAATTGTGCCTGTAAGTATTATTTTTAAGAATTGTTTACATATTTAATAAAGACTATTCAATTTATACTTTCTAGAGACTCTTACAATATTTGATTTTTTAGAAGATAATTAAATAATACAAATAATGGTTGAATTAAATTTTAAATATTTTAACCATAATTATTACTCCATAATAAGTATTATATAAATTGTAATAAATTGTTTTATAAAGTTATAATATAACTTATAAAAAATGTATTTTTTTTAAAACTAAGTACTTATTATTTATTACTTATTTTCCATAAATAAATGTACTTGATGTAAAAATATTTTGTTTATTATATATATTGGAGGTATCTATTAGATCAAAATTAAGTTAATTTTAATTTAGTTTTATATTTTAAGTATAAATTTATAAAAAAAGAAGCATAGATTAATAAATAAAATTAAAAAATGTTATCTTATTTTTATTCAAATAGTTTTATTTTTTATCTTTATCCAGATAAATTTTAGTTATCTTTGCTCAACACTAATTATTTAAAATGAGTTGACTTAAAAATAGTACATTTTTTTATTAAATAATTATTGATTATTTATTTTCAGTAATGACTAAATGATAATAGATATTAGTACTCTAAAATTAGTAATTTATTAACTGAATATGTATTATAATTATTATATAACCATAGGAACTTATAAATTATTTTTATTTAATATTTTAGAGAGATTCATTCAATAATAGTTAATATTATTCTTCAATTATATTTCCAAGGATGTGATAATTTGTTTTTCATTCTTTAATTTAATACGCTGTCAATGGACCATGGCATTGTTTGCAAAATAATTTTATCTCGAACATTTTTCGAAGATTTTTTTATTTTATTTAAAAGCCCTTTTTCTATTACATGATTATTCTAAAATAAAACAATTTTCTGAAAATTGTTGTTAATTACTGGATATTGAATCGAGAGATAATTATTTTAACTTTAGATGAACGGAATGGAGTGACGAGAAGTACATAACTGAAAGGTCGGCAATAACTTGTGAACTTTTTACTATTTATATTTAATTAACGCTCTCTTGTAGACTCTTAAGATCGTTGTTCATGTTTCCTTTAATTTTAAAAATAAAACAAAAATATTCGGTTGGAATCATAAAAAATGAGTAAATAGTCAATACCAATATTTATTTGTAGTAATCTTTGGCCCACATTATAAACAGTTGATCGAATGTCGATACATGGTGCATTATATTAGTCGATACATTTTCACCATACTGTTAAAAAAAAAATTCTATTTGTTACGCTTTACATATTCATGTCACTGTAACCAATAAATATAGGTTATAGTTTTTTTTAAATTTTCTTAGCACAATTGCCTGCAAGATCTTTGCTCATGATTTGAAAAATTACAAATTTTAATAATAATAAATATTGTTAAAAAAGAACTGATCAATCATTTAACATTTCTATCTTTATGTATAGTTAAATAAAATGTTTTTTATTTTTAAATTATAAAATGTATGTTCGTATAAAATATATAGATAAAGTAAAAAAAAAACTAAGTATAAAAGTAATAAATTATTTTGCTCTCAGACATCTTTCAAAGGTTCAGGAAGCGTATCTTCGCTGTTAAACATGTCGTAGTCTTTTAAACCAACCATTTCTATGCTTTTTTCCCAGAGTTTTTTCGCCAATTCCGGATCTTTTGCCAACGTGGACGGTTCTTTTACCTTACAGTCGCTACGAAAAAAAAAAAAATTTAGTTTATTAAAAAAGTCGGCAGATAAAAATATACAGCGTATATATATTTAGATAGATATATCTATCCGGAACCAAACCTGTAATATAATCCGGTTTCTTCTCCGGCTTTCTCGTCTATCGAACAATATAGCGTTGTCTGAGCCCCTTGTTCCGGAGACTTGATCCACGGATAGAGGACAAAGCGACTCAAAAATCTCAAGCCCGGGAAGTATACCTGGTCGATGGTCCTCCCCAATTCGGTGCGCACGATCCCGGGATGTAGACTGTACACGTTCACTCCGGTCCCTGTGTATATGAGAATATTGTTTATAGTACATAAGATCGTTGTTATTAAAACATGTTTTGAGGCATTTTACCCTTTAGTTTTTCCGCCAGTACTTTCGAAAATAAAATGTTAGCTAGCTTACTCTGGCCGTACGCTGCCATGGCCGAGTAGTTCACATCGTGGTTGATGTCGTCGAAATTGATCGCTCCTCCTACACTTGCACAGAGACGGGTTAAACACACGAAATACGTAGCACGTTGTGTATACGCACACAATATGAAATATACAACATGATATGTTTAAGGTTACGGTTGTGCATTTATTAAAATAATATATACTGACTGGTGTGCGCCATAGATGACACGTTGACAATGCGCGCAGGTGCCGAATTTCGGATTCTTGGCAACAGGAGCGACGTGAATAGAAAGTGTCCCAAATGATTCACGCCGAATTGTGTTTCGAAACCGTCTTGAGTCTTACCCTTTGGGCATGCCATCACGCCTACGGTATATAAATCAAATATTTCTAGATCATAACATTTGAGCAAAATATACATACTATCAGTGGCGTACTCATACTCGTACTCGTACTTACCAGCACCGAAGCCCCCTCCAAAATCGCCCATATTTATTATTACTTGTTTTTATATTTACTTACGATTTAAGACGGTATCTTAAAACCACGATTAAATCTGTGTCAATAATCATGCTTAAAATGTTAACCATGTAATTACTCAATTATTACAATTTACAACCATAGTTCATAAATATCTATGATTAAAATTGAACTGATGTTACACAAAATCAACGCATCGTTGGGTTACATTAAAAAAAATATTCAGTACACCAGAGAATACATTTTCGATTAGGATCAACCATAACGGAGGAACGTTTTAATGATGGCAAATATCAAAAAAAAAAAAAGAATTGTCAGAACTTGAAGTTCTACAACAATTCTCTAAAACCTCACCTAAGCGACTACTCTTATTAGGCTGGAAAAAATAAAATTGTATTTTATCACAAATATTTTTACATTAGTTATCATATTTATGCATAATGTAAGTAATAACTAAGAAAGCACCTACTTTATTTTAAACTATATCTTGTATCAGTTGAATAATTATTTATTTTTAACGTCCCTCTCCCATTAAAAAATCCTGTGTACGCCACTGCATACCATTACAAATACGCGCATGCGAATTTACCGGCATTGTTGACCAGTAGATGTATTTTTTTTTCTTTCTGCAGAATACTTTTCGCGCAACGTTTTATAGACGCGAAAGATGCCAAATCCAATTCTTCCACGACCAATTGTCCGACATTGTCACCTTTCACGTCCGCTACGATATCCGACACGGCTTGTTCCGCTTTTTTAACGTCTCGACACGCCACTATGACCTTAGCACCTGGAATTGGAAAACATACGGCCAATCAGTCGACTATCGGAGTACCTAATCGAACGCATAAGGCGTATAATAAAACTATTGTTATTCGTCGTTTCTTTGTATAATTTATATTTTAATCAATATATATTTTTAATTATATAATTGTATGCAACGCTGCGCAACTTACGACTACATAACACGATATTTTTACACGTTTGGACGCAGTGGTTTATAGATACAGTTGCGTGCGCAGGGGGATATGACTTTTTTTTTTTAGTCTAAAACGTTTAAAAACGAATTTAAGAAATACGACGGTGTAGTCATAGTTAAATGGATTGGCGTTAATGAACATACATCAAGACATTCCATTATCTACAGAACAAATAATTAATGAATTTAGTTTTAAAGCCTGAAAATGAATTTCCGCCTTGATTGCATTTTTTCGTATAATAATAAAGAATAAAGATTGAAAATAATACATTTTTATTTATGAAATCCTCTCCAATACCAATTTCCTGGACACGCCACTGCATAGATATCAATTTTGAACGATCTTATTGGGTGCAATCTGGAATTCAATAAAATGCCCCCGTCAAATTCTAAATGCTGCCAAATGTGAAATAACCCGTAATCATGTACATTTAAACGATCGAGTGACCCCATCCGTTAGGGTCTCGAAATCGTCGATATTCCCCTATTGGATTGTAAATATTTGATTATCGACGGGATTCATTAAATATTAATCGAAGTGTGTAGTGGCCTTTTGAAAATACAACCGTAAGTAGGTTAACATTAATCCAGGCAGCATTGATAACGGTTGTTTACCAACGTGATAACGTGTTACGCATCAACGTAAATACCTATAATATGCCTAGTATACGTGCGAGGTACAACGAAATGCTTGATTTCATTTTGTACGCGTTGGTTGTACATCCATGAGACGTATATTTTTCGATGTAATCTAATACGTCATGCTCGATATTATAATTAAACCATGATAAAGTCGACCACGTCCTAATAATAATAACAATCGTTAACGATCGAAAGTTTTCTGTATAATGCATATTACTGTTTTATAAACGAGCCTTTTCGTCTATCGGTTTCGAACTCGATATTAAATCCGAAATCGTTCTTATCGACTACACGCATACGGGACATTATGATATCGTGAAATCGTATTTAATCGCCAAGAATCGATCGTATAATTTATCATTAATTACGATGCACACACAATAATACGGTCCGGTCACCGGGGTCACTTGGGGTGACGGCAGCAATGAAATTGAAAATGTCCCCCGGGGCCAGTGCGTGTACGTTCGTCCACGGGTCAAGGAGAGGGTGGTGTATAAAGCATTTATTGTATTAGAATGGCCGTCAACGTATCGATTCGTTTAATCGTTACGAACGATTGAGATTGTTATTTTCGTGTGACACTATATCGTTCAAATTCGTTCACGGGAAATCGCAAATCACGATACGTGCGGAGTATTTCGAAAAACGCTACAGACAGCAGCGGAACAATAACATTGAAATAGTGTTGGTGCTGAAAACGACTTGGGTGCAGACGCGCGACCTTTCATCATTGCCGCGTGCAACGGCAGAACTCGATCGGAACGGTTCGGGAGAGTCGAACGATCGAAAATCGACGTTAAATATGTTAAAAAATAATCCGATTACGATGTTCGACGAGAGTAAAAGTCTCCGTGTGCCGGTTGGTGTGGGGAACAGGGAGAAGGTACTTCATGTGAGCACGTGACAAACGACGGTCCAACCACAGCACTAGATAACAATAATGATAGATGTAACTGCTGGATCCGATCTGACGTGTTCAGGGGTCATCGGGTCTGGCGAGCGAACCTTTGCCAACGCGTCACTTGGAGGGACTGTACGGTGGGAGAGGGGAAACGTCCGGATGTTATCGCGTCGAAGGTGTTGTTTCAAGATCATATGTTATCATATCATGGGCGTATCGTGTTCGGTGCCGCACAGAACCGTCACCCCGGAGCAAATTGAATTACGTTACCCTTAGGAAAATCACGATTCACCGGAGACTACACCGGGGCGATGCATGTACCCCACGCGCATCACGCACCCCGTCGGCGTGATAAAAAAAAAAACCATTCGAAAAGTTCAAGGCCGTCCCGTCGAACACCACGAAACTTGTCCCCCCTGCCCCCATCCGTATCGTCCCCCCCCCTCGATCAAAGGTATTCCGTGAACGTTTTCACGTCATCGTTACCGATTCTGTAGAACTCTTTGGCGGTGATCTTTCCGATGCCCGTGTTCGAACCGGTGACGATGGCGATTTTGCCGTCCAACCTGGCCTGGCTCGTGCATTTTCCGCTGAACATGTTTCGGCGGTACACGTCGTGATCTGTGCTCGGATCGGCGGCGGCGGACACTATCGCGAACACTCGACAACGCTTGTTATTGTTCGCTGCTAAAAGCGACCGTCTGCTACTGAAATACTATCTCGCGCACTCGCGACCGTACTACTTAGTATGCATACGTGCTGTTGCGCCGCTGCCGTCCGGATCGCGTCGATCGCGTCCCGGTGCACTGTCCACGGCCAAGGCTATCCGGTGCGTCCCCCGCCCACTCGCTCGTCCGCCTTAGCACCGGCGGCAGTGTACGTGCACGCACACGGCTATTATTATTTCTCATCCTCCTCCTCCTCCTCCTCGCACCCTTCTCCCTACCTCGTCACGCACTGCCCGGACTCTTCGTCGTCGTCCGTTGCCCGTTTTCGACGGTGCGTGAACGGTGTTCGTCTTCGTAATACGTTTCGTATACGTATCCCGTAACGTGCGTAGAGAATAATGTAATTTTCCCGTCTCGTCGTGCTACCCGTGCGCGGCAGATTTTCAATGTTACTATTGTGGGGGGGGGGGGGGGGGGTCGAAAAAGTTCTTGTTTTTTTTGTTGATATTTTCTACGGCTAACCCATTAAAATGTTCCTCTGTGCTAGCTGATCTTACTCGAGAATATTCTCTCCGGTGCAGCTGAACATTTTTTTTTTTTTCGTGTAACCCAACGGACGTTTTGATTGTTCGTAACATCGGCTCAGTTTTGACTGTACATATCTATGGCCATAGGCGTATTTACGTGTTTTCCCGCTTGTAGGCCTGTGAAAAATTGCAACCCTCAATTACTAAAATACTAGATTAAGACTTAGTTAGGGTCGACGAACCGTTTTTGGTTCAAGTGCCAAATTTTTCCAATTAAGATTTTGAAAATCGTTCAAGTGTCCGAAGACTATAAAAACAAAAATTAATTATACATTTTTTTCGTTATTTTTATTAAATTTTGGTCATCTTAGTGAAACACAAGTAGCGATTGTTTCATCGATCAAAACATTTCTTTCCTTCGATTTAATTTAATTCCTTATGGCGAATAAGCTTTCACAAACATAAGTTAACGAAAGATATAAAAGCATATGGAATATTGTCATTTATAAATTACTTTTTTGATTTCTTATGATCAAAATTTTATAAATAGTATATTTATTTTTTTTTTTGTGTACAATTTTTAATAATTTGGTCACTAAGTTATCATTTACTTTAATTAAATATACATTAATTAAGTAAAAAATTATATTTAAATAATAAAACATAATTTCTAGAGGGTTAACATTTTTTAATTAATAATTAATAACTACGTAAAATAAATAAAATACATTCTTCAAACTTGGATATGATAATTGTTAATTTTATTGGTCTACGTCGGCATTTGGTAGTAGCAAAAGTTTCGATTTAACCTTTAAAATGTAATTTTTGTAACTCGCCATTCTCTATTGATAACAATGCCAAATTGTTTAATTTTTCATCAGTTTGATGAAACTATATATGAATTTATATATGAAGTATTTCTTAGATAGTCGAATAAAATATTAGTCAAATCACTAATTATACCGCGTAGAGTAACTAAATAAAACTAACCTACTTATAATTATTATGTATATTTATATTTTAATTAGTTATTGATTTAAATACAATCAACTAACGCTTACATAATTGTAAGGAAAAATCATTATTTATATTAAATTTATAAAAAATATTCAGTTTTTTTTTATATATTAAAATACGTATTCTGAAGTTTCACACCGGTCGCAATATTTTATTGCTACGGCCCTGATTGTCGTATAGTATTATTGTTACGTTCCGTTCGTTACATTATGAATTACCTACGAATGCGCTCTGTCCAAATGACGTGAAAAGTTTCACGTCATTTTGTCGTACACACAAAAAACGCAACCCAAAGGCTTTGGTGAAAAATATTAGTGATATACTAATGTTGGTGATTTTCTTCTTCTTCTTCTTCGGGCGAACGGAGACACATATGTTCGTGATACAGAAATATGCGCTAAATAGAGATTTAATTTTGTATTTTTTCGGGTTTTGTTCATACGTGTTTAACTTAATGCAGCAATCCAAATCCAACTACGTTCTATCGGTTGCCTTATTACGCTTTTTTGGTAATCTTTTCGACAGCCACTTGAAGATTAATATACTTGTATTTTTTTCTGGTCCAATAATTAGTTGATTTTCTACAGATTTCTATCCTAGAAATTTGTTATAGTAAAAAATAGCATCAACAAAGGTAATCGCAATTTTATTGACTTTATATATACCTGACGGTGAATTTTTAATTCGTAACCGGTCGTATACTTTATAAATATAATAATACTCTAGGCTAAGCATTTAGTTATTTATTTCTATACTTAAACTATTTATTTATATACCAAAAAGTTATTATTTATTTATTTTTAATGGATAAAAATATCTAAAATATATGATCATCTCGTCCCATTAACATGTTAAATATTTAAAACGTAAACGTTCAAGTTATATTTTCCAACATAATGATCACTGCGGTTAATAGATCCTACATATTTGTATACTTACATTGCTTGCTTTTAATAAGATTTTTTTTTCTGAAACCACCTTTACACAGCACAACTCTTTACTGAGAATTCTATGATTGTGCACGTGCCATTGTTGTCGACGTACCTTGTGTTTCTCAATCTTACAACGGCCGTAAATCAAACGTCGTCGAATTTAATGAGTAATATTATACAGAATCGTTTAACTCGCGGAGTCAACAATGACTAATCGCTTCGACTGTCTGGCGACTAGTCAATAATGACGATACTCAAATAATTGCTGGACGATAAAATGCACATGAGCTTGAACCGTATAGGTGTCGTTTGGCGGATCTCAGAAAAAATGAAATTGATGAATCATAAACAATGCTTCGGACAACATGAGTTGTTTGAAATAACTATTGTTTATGAAAATCGCGACTGACTATTATCGTAGTGGCGTAGCAGTGGTATGGCGAACTGTGCCTACGCTAGGGCGTGAATTGCAAAGGGGCGTAAAATTGTGTAAACTCGTATTTTATCCTACAATCAAATCAAAATTTTTCCATTATACTTTTTTAAACACGTAGATGTTATCAATTTGTACACACTAGGTGTGAATTTAATAATAAAATTTTGAAAATAGCACAAGGGCATTGAAATAAAAAATTTCATAAAAAAAAATTATCGATGAATTTGCTATTCATAGAGCGAGAAAAACAAATTTTCAAAGTTTAAAATTAATATTGTAATAATAACTTATAAATATAAATTGTGTACTTAAAAAAAATTAGTAAAATTAAAGGTTAAAAAAAATATCGTAACATCAAATTTGAATTGGTTAAAAAGCGTTTTTTTTCTAAGTTTTTTAGGGGCGCTAGCGAGTCTTCCTATGCTACTGTGTTATCGAAATTATTTAATAGCGTGATGAATACATAGTTATTGAAATCGTATATTCAAGAGAATAGCCAACAGGTACATATAGTTATATTGGATTTTTTTTCGTGGTACCTGAGCTACTTGATGTAATTAATCGTGTCTTTTTGGCGACCGGTCGATACGATAAAGTACAGATAAAATCTTAATAAAGATAATCTATCTAACCTAATCCAAATAAAGACCTAAAGACTAAATCTTTAATATAATTCGAGTATATAAATAAAAAAATAAACAATTTATACATAGAAATAAATAAATAAAAGCATATTTTTAGCTTTTATTTTTTCATATCAAGTCGCGATTTTATTAAATTTTTTTATATACCTGACGATGAATTTTTAAATTTTAACCAGTCGTACTTTATAAATATAATAAGACTCCAGTCTAAGTTTTTATTTATTTATTTATTTCTATGTATAAACTATTTGTTTATTTATTTTTATATTAATTTACGAGTATTACCCGTTTGATAATTTATTGAAAGGCTAGATGAATTACCGTGCTTCGCACGGAACAGTCTTGGCCGGGACATGTTTTTTAATGGATTTTTTTTTAATTTACAGTATATAAAGTTTAGTTTGATGTAACTGTTGGTTATAAAACAAATAAAACGACATTTCAAAGGAATCGGTACGGTAGTTTTGGTTGTACGTTGAATCATCGGGTATTATATTTAATCGTTTAAATCCCTTCTTATTACACATTTGGAGTACTGGAGAGACCATATTTTCAAATTTAAAATTTATAAATGTTGTCGTTTTTTAGATGTGGTGATGATCAACGAATGAGTTATATTTATATTTTTTTTTAAATAGATTATCATTTATTTATTTATTGTTATTTCTGGAAAATAATATTGAGCCCAACAGATTCTCTTGTGTTACGTTAATTCTTCTTCTTCTTTCTTGTAATCAACCATTTATATCATAGATTCAAACAAATTTCATATCACTTACCCCTATATTAATACTATTTAACTTTTTAATTTTGTATGTATGCCTAGTCAATATTTTATGTTTTTTTTATAGTACGTTTATGCTACGGCTAGGTGATATTTTTATATTTTCTACTTTTCGTTTTTACTCCTTTTTACCCCCTTAGGGATTGAATTTTGGAAAATCCTCTCTTATTGCACATCTAGAGTGTCAGTGGAACCACTATGTCAAATTACAAGTTCATACAATCTGTCGTTTTTGAGATGTAGAGATGATGAGTAATATTTGGTTTAAATATATATATATAAATTTTAGTTTTCGTTGTTCATTATAATAATTAACAATATGTAAAATGAATCACAGTCTTAATGGTACTTATACGAGTATTTTATGATTCAATTGATAACAACATACAGACAATGAATTAAAATTGTATACATTTTACATCAATTGCTATTGATTACGAGTACAATTTACTTTACGCATGGATATTGTACCAAAAAAAGTATGTATAAAAACGTTTGTATTTATACATATGACATCATACGAGTTATTCAATTATAACTTAATCAACTCCATGTAACTTATTTGACGTTTTTTCCTCCACCAATGTTAAAATAATTATTCTGTCATTTTTTTCTCGTTTTTGAATGAGTTAATTTTAAAACAAAATTATTACATCAAAACCAATAGAAACAACTACACTGTATTAAATAATGACTATTTACATTTATTCTGAGAATCGAACCATACCGGTATTGTTAATAATACATACATGACGTATTTTGAAAATGGGCTCTAAAATGTTATCAACATAATCACCTTGAAGTTTTAGAATCTTGGTAGATAATTTGTTTGATAATTTGCTTTCATAACACTGTAGTTTCTGTCTAAGTTTATGTCGTCGATTGAAATGAATAAAACAATTATCGTGTAAGCAACTTAATATTTTCTATAATATTTTATAAACTTTGAGAAATTTTATAAACAATTATTATTTATAAATCCAAAAAATACTTTTATTTTGTAATGTTACATGAAATACATTTTTAAATTGATCAAACTATTTTTTACTACCTACTGTTGTTAAGGATTATTTTATATGAAAAATATTTTGCCCCCCTCTTCTTGGAATTTATTAAGATCCGCCACTGTTTTATTTGAAAATCAATTAAATGCATTAAGAAATAACAACAGATTTTTCAGAATATCTAATAATGATTTTAAAGATGTAAGGTTTACAACAGTAAATTTTAAACCATATATTTTGTATAGTTTCTAGACGTATTTACTAAAAGTAAGTAAATAAATATAATATGTTATTTTTTTAAAAAAAAATGAGTAATAAAATCAATAACTCAAGTATGATATTTACTTGAAATTACAGTTCCTACGAAATTAAATATATTTAAAATATAATAATGGTGTACTTAATTAGTACTGTTTTTTATGTCATATTAAAGTAAATTTACTATTACTAATAATAATTACATCAAATAATGAGAATCTTTATTTATAAAATAACTAATATGAGTAATAATACTAATATTTAATTGCTAAAAATTAAGTTCCATATAATTACAGCTCAGTCACTAAATCAATATAACAGTAAGAACATTAATTTTCGTTAAATTGTTTGTTTATTTATTGTATAATATATTTACTTTTTTTCAACTTTCTCGATTTCTTTGATTTTTTTACATAAACAAGTTTTGCAATAATCTGCACGCTAATTTTATATGATGAGAGTATGAAATTACATGAATTGGTTGATTAAGTAGTTAATCATTAGTGTATCTTAACTAGTTATTTATAAATTATTATTATATTAATTTATATTTCTAAAAAATCATTAAAAATCATTATTTAATTTTGTAATAAATTACGACACCATTTCCTTTTTAATATGCGGATAGAGTTTCCTGAGATTGTAGGAACTGAAAGATATTTTATAAGAGGAGGGTTGAGATGAATCTGGAGTTTTTTTTTATGAATGCGTAAATAGATAATTCGTGCTTTCTCTTCTATTGTTTCTACATGGAAAGTTGTAATGTAACGTTCAATTAGAAGTATATGACGGAGCGTTTGAAACTCATCGAAGTGGTATATTTTGAAACGCTTGTATTCTATTATTGTTAAATTTTTTTGCCGGGACTTATGATTGAAATCCATATGTCCAGATCGGTTTGAGTAGGGCTTTACAAATGTTGAGTTTGGTGTTTATGGTTATGTGCTTATTTTTAATTAAAAGTAGTCTGAGTATACGCATACGAGCATTTAGTGTTAGTCTTATAGGTCGAAGGTGTTTGTTCCATGTTAGCCGTAAGCCGAATATAAATCCTAAGTTACTGACTGTGTCAGATGTAGTAATTGATACATTTTTAAGTATACTATTTAGGCATATTCCTTGTTTGAGCGTAAATGTTACATATTTATAATTTATTTGTATTTATTTTTATTCGTCATTATTCATACTATTCGGACATGAAATTAAGATACGTTTGCAGATTTGACAAAACAATTAAAAGATCTTCATTGATCGAGGTTTTAACTTTATCATCAGCGTAATCATCTGCTACTATGGTTTGTTGCATAGTAGGATAGTCAGCTTCATAGATGTTAAAAAGGGAAGGAGATAGTTATTTGTTGGACCTCAGCATAAATTTTGGTTATTCCCGATGTTGAAGCTCTATATTGGACTAAAATTAAAAGTGAGTAATAAAATAAACAATTTAAGTATGATTATTACTTATGTAAATACATTATAGTTTTTACAAAATTAAATTAATTTAAATAGAACTATGATATACTGTAATTGGTAATGTTTTTTTTTTATGTCATATTAAAGTAAATTTACTATTACTAATAATAACTACAACAAATAATGGGAATCTTTATTTATAAAATGACTAATATGAGTAATAATACTAATATGTAATAACTACAATTAAGTTCCATATAATTACAGCTCAAAGTCACTAAATCAATATAATAATCAGAACACAAATCTTCCTTAAATTGTTTGTTTATTTATTGTATAATATACTTATTATTTTTCAACTTTTTTGATTGAAACCTTTTTTTGTACGAGGATTAATAGGAAAATTAACTTATATGCATTTGATTAAGAGAAAACTAAATTTTCGTACACCAACTGAAAAAATAAATGCAGTAAAAACTATTATTAGACGAACTTTGATTGAAATGTAATCATTTTCTGGCCCAACATTTATCCTAACGCATTTAATTTTGCGCACTAATATACAATATTATAGACTTAATAATAAAAAATTATTGTTTCATCAAATAAATGTATTGAAATGAAGTTCATAAAACTATAATATGAACTGTTGTTTTTTATTATATTCATAAACTTGACATAATAATATATGTTACATAATTAGATATGGTTATGGGAACACAAAATTGCCAAAACATCATACGGGTTATTATGTACTTAATATACAAGGGCTGTATATTAAAACAACAGCGCTTCGGGGCATTCTATATTTATTGGGGACCCACCCTCTAAACCTAGATGGCTTGCGCATACCACAAAATAACATAAATCTAATATTTATTATGTGTTAATAAAAATTAAAAATAAAATATAAAAGAACGATTTACTGTAACCCCGAAATATATTTATTTTTGACCATATTATAAAATATAAGATCGTCGCTGTTGATTATTCTTTTACTTAATAATGATATAGTGTATAGTCAAATACTATAATTATGTTTGAAGTAAAAAAGACAAAACAAACATTCTTCATCCTATTTGCTGTATAGCAATCTATATTTTTGTTAAATAATTACAAATATACCTATAGCTGTAATACGAATGTAATAATAATGTAGATATTTTCCGTGTGTAAATGAGTACAAATGTACTTCGGACAATGCAAGCTGACGTGTAATTTTGAATTCTCGGCAATAAAAAAGTGGTTAAATAATTGTTAACCGTTTTGAGTGGTTTGTTCCCCGATGAGTCTCTTTCTTCTTTTAATGTATACTATCTCACCCATGCGACGAAAATCGATTTTTTTTCCTCATACTCGTAAATGTAAACGATTTAGTCATACTCTCACTGGCGTTGTCAGAACACTATTTTTCCAAATTACGCATCGTTGTTTCATACAATTTTAATTGGTATCAAACCACATAAAATTAAAATCGTGAAATCGGATAGTAAAATGTCACTGATATCTTAGCAATTACTTATTATTAATTTTTAATATATTCGTACTACTTTATTTTGGTACCAGAAATTAAATCGTTGAACTATTTGAAAAAATTACGAATTTTGAACATAATATAAAATTATATAGCATGATAAGAATACATTTATTGAATATTTCTAGTTAAACGTATAAAATATATTTTTTATGTACAATACTTTTTACATGTGTTATTTTAAAATTTTTGTTTAAACAACTTCGTTCTCGTTGATGTACATATTTAATAGTAACATATATAATGATTTTTAAACTGTTCTCACTATATTATTTACAGAAAGTTTGATACCTATTAAAATATGATGTATAAAATATTATATTGAAATTTATGAAAATTAAAGACAGTTCATGTAATAAATCGTAGATTATAATATATTTTAAACGATAAAGTATTAGTATAAATAAAGCGTTTTAACTTTTGACTCTGATACCTTTTGTGGATTTCATTAGTTGTGTGCATTATTATATATTTGTATAAATAATTTATTGATTAGGCTACATTTTATTTAAAAAATCGTTGTTCATATTGAGTATAACGGAAAACAGTTATGGAGGAAATTTATAAATTGGTTTTGTAATTTTATCTCTAAATGTTATTTAAATAAACGGGTGCATAAAAATACTTGTCGTAGAATGTCATTTATATTTCTGGTTGTTTGTTTATAAATAAGAAATAAAATTTAATTTTTAATTTTCAAATACCTACTGTATGTCTAGACAGCAGTGATTCTCATCCTTTTCTTGTTCATGTTACATTTAGCCACTAGAATAAAACACCGCATCACCCTAACATCAAAATAATAAATAATCTTAACTGTGTATTTTAAAATAATTCTTGAAATAACAAAAAAAAAAAAATACAGTACACAAAAAAATAATAAGTACACCTACAATACAAAGTTAAAGTTAACAAATTAAAAAAAAAAAAAAAAAGAGAAAAAATAATAATGATTTATATGAAAACTGATGAGAAATTGGGTTTTGATGATTTTTAAAAAGTTGAGGAAGCTGATAGTGGACAACCCGAATCTCATATTTTCTTTTAGAGTTGTAGAGTTATAATATTCTATAATAATACTACATATCTAGCGACTGCAAAATAACTGACTAATGACTCCAGTTAAGTCGATAAAATAATCGATAATGCAGCGATTTCACATTAATAATAATACTACACGTGTTTATCGGATCTAAATATTAAAGATAAAGAATATAAAGACACAAACTTTAAGGTATGCTATTTACATAACAGTTGTTGCAATAATATGATTTTATTAAAATTAATTATTTTTTTATTTTTTTCCTTTTCCCTTGAAGATTTCGTTCACCCTTACACTGCATCCATGTCACCCCGGTTGAGAACCACTGCTCTAAAATAACATGGTTTAAGTATTTAAATAGTGATATAGGAATGTGTATACAAATACATTTGATTAAATATAATTTCTCCAAATGTTTTGATGTATGTAAAATATGATTTTTACGACTAAATTAGCTTAAAAATTTATCAACATTACAATAACGAATGCTATATCATGAGTCTCGTCCTAGATCACTACAATCCATTCATTCAAATAAAATACGACGTGAGTCATTATTATAAAATATACGGAATTTGTTCACACGGTTAAGGAGTACCTATATTGAATCATTCTATAAATTAGAATTGTGGAATAGATTGATTAGTCTTAAAATAAGAAAGCTAAATCTGTTCAAACCTCTAAATCTATGTAATAGTATATCATTGATTATTTTAAATACCAATAAGAATAATCGAACACTGGTTCGCAAAACACTTTGATGATATACCGCAGTTTTTCGTCATCCAAATTGACTATTTTCAAGCTTGTATTTGAAAATGCGAATCGTGTGAAATCAGAACCTGCGGTTCTCAGTATGATGATATCACGTTGCGTAATATCATGTTAACTAGAAAAACCATGTCGTTTAACATGTTATTATAAAAATAATTACATTTAATTATAGTTTTAAACTAAGAGGTTCTATGGAATTACAATGAAATTAAAAAAAATGATAATAATAATAATTTTAGAGTTATGCATTACGGTTTGACCGAATAATGTGATTTCAATGAATTGTTGTATCAACTGCTGTAAATTAGATTCAAGAAGATTACACTGTTAAACAAACAAATCAGCTTCTAAACCAACATTGAAAACGATGCAACACGATTGCACACTTTTTACCTTTTATATTTGAGCAAACACACCAGGATTGCGCACAAATATTTTATATTGTTGTAGTATATTATAGTAGTATAATGTAATAGGCGTGTAGTCGAATATATTGATTGAATATCAAACAAGAAACAAATTATAACAACAGTTAAGTTAATAAAATGAAAAAAAAAATATCCCAACATCAATAATAATAGTTAAAAATAAATTATGGCTACAGGTCTACTGCGGGTTTGTGAATATTACTTTATTACCAACAACTGATAAGTATTTTCAACCGTATTTTACTTTTCCAACGTATTTAAACTGGCAAACACATCAAAATGTGATTTTATATTGTGGCAGTCTCATACGTGCAACGTGTATATAACTGGTTTGTTTTTTTGTGCAATTTTGTTTTGGGAAAATGGAATCACAAATAAAAAAAAATTGAAACAGAAAAAGGTAAGCCTTGTATTTTAGTTGGCGGGTATACATATAGGGAAGTGGAATGTTATGTTACGTTTTTGTTGTTAGTAATGTTTATAATATTCTGAAAAAGTGTGGTAATATTCGGTATCGTTGTACAAATAAAAATGTTCTACAAGTTTATTTATTGATAAGGATGCAACCAAAGTGTTGAACAGGGTCTGAAGCCTGGTTTAGTGGGGGGAAGGAATATTTATGAATGATATATACATTACAATGAATACTAACTGCTATTTAACAATTTATTGAAAAATAAATACAACGCTTAATACAAATAACTAACTAGTTATCTTTATTTAAATACCTATAAAAATTTATTATTCAAAAATATTAATTAAAATAATAATTTAACATTTTTTTTTTTCATTTGCAAACCTATTAATAACTTCTTCTATATTTACAATAATATATAAAAAATATTAAATAAATCTTTAAAAATAAAAGCCCATCGGAGGGCCATCCCCAAAAATTCGCCCCTGGCGTTAAGTATGTTAAATAAGCATAAATACGACGTGATTCCAAAAAAAATTATTGGTCGGCAAATAGTGAGTTCTCCCTTAAAAAGAAAATGTGAAAATTATTTTCTCACTAGATCAAATAAAATAACTAAGCAATAACTTAGAGTTATAAAAAAAGATATCCAGCCAGTTTATTCTGACATAAAGTTATGGAGTAAATGTATGTATGATAAACGTAGAAAAAATATGCAAACAATTCCAAAATCTTTAGAAGTCAATTATTTGACAGTCGTACCAATACAACTAATACTTGTGAACCATTTTGTCACATGGAAGAAACTTCACGTCTACTTACATCCACTTGTAAGACTAATCTTGAACTATTATGTCAATCAATTCATATTTTCGCTAACGGAACATTTTTATACCCAAATATCTTAACCAATACATGTATAATAATAGTTTTTATGTTCCCATATGTTTCCCACGATTTTTAAATTTCAAATTAACTGAAATTTATATACAAATGAGGCAAAAAATTATTAATTTATGTTTAAAACTGATTGAGGTAAATACACAAAATTTATGAAAAAATTCAAATCTTGTTTTTGATTTTGAAGAAAGTGCTCTCATTGCTGTTAGGCATTTTTTTCCAAAATGCAAAATTATGGTCTGTAGATTTCATTTAGACCAATCTTGGTTCAAGAAAATTCGAAGTGACAGTAATTTATTAGAACATTATAATTCAAAATATGAACAAGGTGTTTGGTTGAAACAATTTTTTGTATTTGGATTTTTACTCTCGAAAGAAAATGTTTTCGCTTATTTAATTGAAATAGCCCTACTAATGATTTTGAATTTGCTGATTATATTCAAAACAATTATATACCAGCTGATGTTGCTTTTTCACTGATTTGATGGGCAATTGAACCTTCAACGGAGGCAAGAACGACCAAAGGCCCAAAATCTTTTTCGTAACCATTACAATGCGCATTATATACGAATACATCTCGTATTACATACATCCATTCAACAAGTGATACATATTATATTGGATATCTAATGTGAAACATTAGTACATAGTATAAAGTACATAAAGTATAAAGTATATAAGTACATAGTATAAAAAAACAGAATATCAACAAAACTCGTTAAGTGCATGTATAAAATAGTACATGAAATAAATATAAAAATAATGGAATATCATTAAATAAATAATTTACTGACATTGGGATCACGTTTTTGTGCTAAAAAGTTATAAAGATTTGATTTTTGTAATACATGAATTTTTTTGACGTGTAATTGTGTTTTAATTATATTTATTTTTAACTATACATATTACGTTATTATTGATATTATAAAATTTTTTAAATTTTATTAACTTATGTAGATATGATTATAATTATAATATAATGTACGAGTATAAACTTTAAAAAATTAATAATAATAAATAATAATAATAAAATCGATAAAAAAAAATGATCATACAAGAACCGTCGTGACGTCACTGGTTTTCTTGAACGAAAGAATTTAGGTTAATGCTTCGAGATTCAATTCGGTATTTAAAACGCAACCCAGAGTATTTGTCATTATTTATATTTATCCCCGATTCGAAGTCTGCTGTACGAAATCAAATAAATTCAAAATATCGTAAAATATATTCCATGACTTTTGATACCTAGATAAGCACTAAATAAACATGTGTTGTTTTTATAGACATTTAGACCTTGTCTTGACCATTGATAATTTGAATTGAAAACACGACAATTTTAATTTTAACCAGAATACAAAATGAGATGACACTTAAAATTGTATTGGTTTCACAACAATTCAACATAATTCAAAGGACAATATACTCATACCTTGAAAATATGGTTTTGCTATGCTATTTTCAATGTGACGCATATTTTTTGATTAAAATGTTTTCAAGTACCTAAAATTGTCTATAAAATATTTTTAACTTTTATATCAAAACCGTATACCTAATTATACATAAAACCGATTATAATCTTAAAAATTTGCTTTTATTACCCATATTTGCAAACCTAATTTTTGTTTTTAAAGTTCAATAGTTTAAATTAGTTTAAGAATTCGATAACTTAGAATCGAGTTTATCTTTTAGTAATGTTTTCTATGTACATCATTGTACTACAATAGTATAAATTTGTATCAATTACGTAACCAAGTTATGATATCGGTCCTAAATGTATTGTCATTGATTGGTTCGATATGGAGTGCATTGGAATCAAATCGTCAGACTATATTATCCAGTGGTTCTCAAGCAAACGAGTAGTGTGTTCTTGAATTGCGATCAATGAGATTGAATGCTGATTAAACTTGTATTTTGGTTGATTATTTTTAAAAAATTATATATTTTGCTTATATTTATTTTATACAACGAAATTTTTATTCAAAAAAAAAAAGAAAAAAGATTCTTAAAAAATCCGAGGCCCTCTAATATCGGAGGCCATAGGGATTTGCCTTTCCTGCCTAGTGGTAAACACGATCAACTCTGGTGGAGGTGTCGAATACCCGGCCACGTAACCAAACGGGAATCGTTCATAAATCACCGAACACCCGAAGACATCAACGGTCGCCGCTTTTTTTCTCGTGCCGAACGCCGTCAGCGTTAGTCATTGGGTACGAACAACGCGGTAAAATCGGATATCTAATACTAAACGAAAATAGATTTTCAACAATTTGAACCTTTCAAAACACATCACGTGAGTTGCGCTAGGTGGTTTGGACACTTATGACCATAATAAAATATGATATTGTATTGAGCTACAGGTCCGGGCACGCAATTTAGAGGAGGTCATAGGAGTAATCGCCACCCCTCTATATTATGCAAACAAATTTGCTTTAAACTCAAATGCACCCTTGATAACCGCCCGTCTAGTTGCCGATGATTGAAATATTCCGCTTCAGTGGGACAATCGTAGAGATGTATTTGCTCATAAAGAACACGTCACATCATCCTGCGACGTATTCGTATCTGTTCGAATTCCTAGTCGACTAGATATAGATCAGACGATGGAAAATAATGTAAAAAATATATTATGTAACTTTTCTGCCGCGTAATTAATAAACTTTGATTAAATATTGTTTTTTTTTTTTTTTTTTTTTTTTGCGCGTTTGTAATGACTTAGAAAAATGTGATATAGCCGTAGTTTTTATATTCGGTACTATGTATAGATATATTGTATTATAAATAATTTTAAAGATAAGACTGTATATACATGAAATACCGTAAACTGTAATCGGAATAATTGTAGAAAAAATGCAATAAATTCGATATAAGTTTATACTCATATAAATGCAATGTAATCATGTGGCCGAGTTGAAACAATTTTGAAAACAATTAAGCACGAAGTTAATAATATTTTTTGATACAACCATAAACAATGTATAGTAAAACTTATTTACATTTCATTTTGTCGTTCAGAGGTCGAGCCACTGAAGTTTGATTCAAAAATCTTTTAGGTGAGGTTTAGCTCACCGCGGGTTAAGCCATTATATTTATTTAAATTAGATACTACCAAAAGAAAAATAAGTGTTACATCTTTTTTTTATAGTTTACGTCATTTACGGTAGTCGTGAGTCATATGACTCATGGCAATATGTTGGAAAATAAGCAATAAAAAATATTTTAAAATTTGATATTATCTTTAGTTATTTTTCTTAACACCGGTACATATTTTAAAGTTTAAATATTTATAGACTCTATAGATTGGATATGTTTTTATTAGATCAAACATAAGAAATAAATAAATAATAATAAACTTAATTCCGTTTGATAGTTAATCTTATGTCTAACCTCTAATAGATGATTTTGTACTTGATTGATGAAAAACTTGGTAAATGAAAAATACATAAACTGGTTTTTGTTTTATTTTTTAAATAACAAGTGAAAATTGTTAAAAAAAAATTAATATATATAATTAATAAAATTAATTTATAATTATATAATTATAACTAAACAGTTATATTGCATACACCAGCGATTTCCAGTGTTTTTCGGCCATGGAGCCTATCCTTAATTAGTATTTTCTTGTAGAACCCCTAGAAATATTTTATAATTCGTGTTTTATTTGCCTGTGTTCTACAAAGCATATTGCTCATGGTATGTATGCAGGAGGAAACTCAAAACGAGATGGTGTACTCGTATATTTAATATTATTATTTATATACAGTATACTCAGCCGGGTTATACCTTGACTGGGAATGCGCGTCATCTAAAATTAAACAATTACATTTATTATTGTGATTTCAATATTGTTTGTACACTTATCGGTGAATTATGTTTGATTTGACGAGTCTTGTTTAACTGTATGCTCGTTGTTCCAATCAATAATTGTTGTACTGTTCAATATTTTATGGTTAATCGAACGGAGCCCTAAAGAAACAATTGCGGAGCCCTAAGGGCTCCACGGAGCACAGTTTGGGAATCACTGGCGTACACAATACTTGGCGTGTGGCATAATAATTTGATCAACGAAATTTAATGATTTAACTTACCATGTGTTATTTTTATTTAATAAATTGCTGTTTTAATCGTCAAATAATATTTTTCACTTATCATATGTATGATTCTTTTATATTTTTACCTAACTTACTTACTACGTCAATCACAATGAAATATTCAGTTCACTATGATCAGTTTTTGTCTACTATCATGTATTTAACGTATTGTACCTAAATATATGTGTATAATATTCATACACTACAATTTATGTAGTTTTGAATTAATATGGTTGTAATTTTTTACTAATGTACAAAAAATAATCGGAATCATCATAAAAATTAAGGTAAAATGAATACAAATATTATCACTATTATACTATATAAAATTGAAAATTAATTTTTTTATTCTCTAGAATAATTTTTATTTTATTCGAATTACTTTTATGTGAAAACTTATTTACTCAATTTAATGAATAATAAATAATATTTTTGGACTACCTATCTTGATTGTTTAAAAATATATGAATCTAAATGGACACTATTGGATTTGTTATAATTTTTCTTATTTAGTTTTTAATCGCGCTTTCTAATGAAATGATGATTTTTTTTAAATTATAAGACATGTTTTTAATATACCTTTGACTACCATATAGCCATTAGAAAAAGTGGCCTTAATTCTTCTTCTCTTTTGCCTTTCCCCAATTATTTTGGGTCGATCCCTCTTGTCTTAAGCCTCCACTCGTCTCGATTTTCTACATCCTCTACGCATACACCGATGACCCTTGTATCATTCTCAATCATATCCAACCATCTCTTTTTTGGTCTTCCTCTTCCTCCTTTCCCTTCAACCATCATTTTTATAACAACTCTTACTGAAACAGTTTCCTCTCGTCTCATAACATGTCCAAACCATCTCAACAAAAGTAGCCTTAATGTATACGTGAAATAAACGTCTCAATTCACAATTTAAAATTTAGTTATCAATATTATAACTATATGCACTGACTTTTTAGCACGTTATTCAAATGAGAAATGATCGAATGAACGAGTTGAAAAACAAATGAAACATATATTTAGCCGGGTAGATTGTAATTATAATTCAAATAATCGTACGTATTTATGACTAACCATACAACCTGCAGGTGCATTTGAAATTAGTTGTTAAAATAGTTCTGGACAGATAATGTAAGTGAAGTAAACGACTGTTTTGGGTAGGTCGAATACATGCATTAATATGCGGGCGTGTATTGTTATAAAATTAAAATAAGCACTTGAAAACGGTGAATCATCGCATTCGAAATAAACGTTTTTCCGGTGGTGCTCAGCGTATTCGTACAGTTTTTTCTACCGATAAAAATTGCAAAAAGGCGTTTTTAGTTTTTTTCTCTCTGAAATTTTATTATTTTCTCTCGTAATCATAATTATATCTAAAAGCAGTTCTATAACCTTAGTGGTATTATACATGCGTAAACACAAATTTTAATAACATACATCAAATCTACAATGATTAATACACGTTTATATATGTATAAAAATATGTAAAACATACTCTTTAATAATATATAACATTTGATATATACATCATTATTACACGATAACCTTTCGTTTAAAAAACTGATATCGTTACAATATCCGTATTACAGTTATTCGATATCATGGGAAATGGATTACGTGTCGCTTCCTCATCAGTCGAATTCCGTTTTACCCTGATATTAACGCAAAATGTGTTAGTAAACAGCAGAAATCCGGAAAAATGTTTGTGTTTTTTTTCCTTTTTGCTATCAGATGTTTAAAACAGGTTTACTACTTTTTGAGCGTGCACGCTATACAATTACTGCAGTACGCATTGTTCTCGAATTAGATCGTATTGAAATTCAACGCTGTTGAATAGTAAAGCAGCAGTTTAAAAAAATAAAAGGTCTTGCAGAATAATATATTGTGCAGTTGAAGGTTTATTTGAGAAAGAAATATAAATTGTAATCGTACATAATGGCCACGTTACGATTTGGAAATTTAATGTAATCGCTGATCCTGTATATTTACATAATATATACCATTATAAGCTGTGGGCCACGATGTAGGATTCACACTCTAAACATATTTATCGCTATTGTTGCGTTGAAAAAACCGAGCACGAGTGGTTAGTGAATAGTTCATGTTTTATATCTAAAAATGACCTAGTTTTTTTTTGTTGAAAATGTTTTTATGCTCGAATTGAAACTGATGTACTTTTTTTTTTATTAAAATAAAGATAACTGTAAGTGATAAGAGATAATATGTATTTAATGTATACATCGAGTTTGAAGGTTGACGCAGTGTTATTTGTGATAACGCAATTACGTTTAAGGTTAATAATATGTTACACACACGGCAAAAATTCAAAAGAACAGTCAACTGGTGGACACAAAGACTGAGTTTCCGACATTATATGTTTCGCTTGACTCACTTTGACGCACTTGCTATTAATTATTATATTACTTCACGTTTCAAGAACAATCATCGAAGTCGAAAAATAATTCTTATTGCAGCTTTAAAGATGCTGTATTATATTAGTTATGTTGTAACTAATATATAATGACATCGTAACTGATTTTCGGAATATATTAAATAACTATAATGGATTCGAGGGATTCGTTCAACATTTTATCACTCTTGACAACATCAATCGAATAATTGTTAGATCATATATACTCGTATATAATAAAATAGGATTGAAATGACATTTTGACTTAGGATTTTTTTATGCAATATTTATAATAAAGTCATTATGACGACTATACATTTTTTGAATTAAATTGTATTCAAGTGAATACACCTAAAAAACTAATTAAAACAAGAATTTTATTTTATATCATCTAATTTAATCAACAAAATATCAAAACCGCTACAAAATGTACATTCAATGATTTAAACCCAAGTACAAATACACAAAATTTGGATTTTTTGAATTTATATCACATTAGTATATATATTTATTTATTTTTTTTTTAACTCAACTAATCGTTGAACAACTGTTGACGTAATTTTGAAACGTAACCAAAGTCCTTTTAGTACAACTTATTTTACATGACATTTTCCTTGGTACGGTTTAAGATTAACCATAGTTAAGTTGGCTTACCTACTAGCTTTTTAATTAGCTTACTTAAGCCTTTCGGATCCGTTGTCCATCCAAGTCTAACAATCTTAATCAAGGTATTGTTGTAGTTAGTTATAAGATTTTTTTTCCTATAAAATATTTAAGTTGTCGCCATCTGAGTCCCATCCTAGTAAGAGAAACCTGAAGCCACGTTCATGAGCAGCTCTCCTATTATTCACATAGGAAACGATTGGAATTATTACACCATAACGGGTAAAACTATCTGGTAACCGTTAACGTTTAAGTGTAGTTTGCCCGGCAAAAACATTAGATTGCAGTGATTGCACCATCGTTCTCAACTCGTTATTTCATGTACATTCGATTTTATACTTACTATACGTACATATATACTAACTGAATCACCGGCCTTGCTCGGTACACATTTTAATAATTTAGATTAGAGCAAGTACAATTTCTATTTGAAAACAATTTAGGTAAAAAAAAAACGTACAATCACCATATATTTTAATGTTGTTTATTTGTATTTTTTTATACCATATTAACCAAAAAAATATTGTAATTATTAAAATCAATCTATTAAACAAAATAAAACATTTTCTATAGAAAACCATAAAATGAAAAAATGCATACAATCCGCCTGAAGCTCAACACTGTTTTGACCCTTAAAAATAAAATCATACATAACTACATATAGTAATATAAGTGCATTCCCTTAACGTTTCAAATGAATCGGTAAAGCAGTTTTGGCTGTGCGCTAATCGGTCGGTCATTGATATTTGAATAAACTATATATAGATATATTATGTGTTATAGAAGACGCGCGATTATTTAATTAATTCAACATTATTCGTTCGGAAAATTATCAAAAGTAATCGTCTATTAGATGATTAGAATAACTGTTGTTTTCACATAAAATTAACTGATAATACGTGCGTATAAAATCAATTAACACGTCAAAAAAATATGTTGCATTAAATTTACAAATTACAGTAATGCTATATAAATTCACCGACCGTTAAGGACTTTACTGAAGGGTTCGGTATAAATATTATTATAGACATAAATATACAGGAGGGTGCCAACCCCTCGAGCGTTCGTATACAATAATCTTTAACGGACGTTTCCCGTTCATTATTATTTCGTGCACACAATGTTAGCCTCGTAATAAATTCAAACATCAAATTAGTTGCAAAATCCCTTAATCGTAAAATTTAAAACATCAAGCAACATGTGGGTGGTAGCATATATTATCTTGATTTATTTATTCATTTATTGTTATGAATATATAATAGTAAACACACTGTTTGGCGTCCGCTTATAATTCGATTGCGAATAAAAAACTATAACTACTATACAGTTTAAAATAATGTACTATTTATACTATCCAAACATTATAAATTTATGCATGTTTGTGGATATTATAATATTCGACGCAAAGGATGAATACTATTCCAATCGGACCATATCAAAATTCGGAAAAACTAAACTATGCACATTGAAGCACGGCGATAACAACTACAGAACACTTTAGATTTAGGAGATTTATAGTAGGTATACATATTTAGGGATGTTTTGTCCTTAAACTATACACGTTAACTGATAAATGGGCATTGGATTTCAAGGCTATAAACGCGCGTTAAAAACATCCAAAACATATGGTCGCGCGTGCAAATTATAGAATACGAAGTTAAAAAAAAAAAAAAAAAAAATTGAAAATAAAGCTGTTTCATTTGTTGCGACGATGAGACTGTGAAAAAGTAAATACAAACAGTTTCAAACCAAATAAAAAGCGAAAACCATAATACAAAACAGGTGCGAACACAACGCGTATGATGTGTACGCGTAAGTACCTATATATTTTATATGACTTCTGGTATACCATACAGTGTACCGTGTTCATTGAAGCGTCCGTCCGCGTTCTGAAGTTAAGTCGGATCAACATGTGCACGTTGCAATTACTGTGTATCGCCGTTACGATGTGATATAAAAGGGACATTCGGAAGAAAAAATAACTCCCACGTTTAATTACATACACACACGAACAACAATCGTCTATTGTAATAACCGAGAATTACGGATAAACCGATAACCATATCCACGAATGCGTATAAATACCGAGCTCGAATACAGTGCCGCCGTTAGCGAGCAAGGAACTTAGTCGATTACCTAGGGCCTCGCGCTTAAAATACATTCGAGGCCCACAACTTGTCAAGTTAGTACAGTTAAGTAGGTATATTTAGGTTTAAGGAAATTGTACTGCGTTTGCCTAAGGCCTCGAAAAATCTTGCGACGGCACTGCTCGAACATTATAACATATATGTTTATTATTTGCTACGACGGAAAAAGCACTGTTAACGTACGAGCGCAGTGAGCGTATCACTTTCCACTTGGCAGTAAACTTGGCGTACACAAATCGATAGAATATCGGGACAATTCGCCCAATAATTTGTTACAACACGATACGATCGCGTTGCGGACCGGCAAAGAATTGTTCACCGTCGCACGTGTAATGCGTGTCACGGGCCCTATCGTATTATCTCCTCGGTTCTCGCGGAGATCATGAGCTCGCGATCAGAACCAGGCGCACTACGCACTACTCATAACCCGTAGAAAATTGGTTACGACCGATACAAGACGTACTACTCTTACGCGCGCGTATGCGATTTGAGGATGTTTAAAGGCGATGACGTGATGGCGCAGTAATGTTTTACGGTGCGGTCGACGCATACTCGTCGATGATGTAATGACGGCAAATTTCAAACTATTATATGGTTCGAGGTGACTTCCGGAACTTGCCATTTCGAACGAAAATTAAATTTGTTTATTTGATTATTTTTTAATTGCAATGCGCTTAGTAGCAAAAGCACGAGAAATTAATTTTATTCACATTTTTTTAATTCTTTATTATACATATATATTTAAATATAATAATACATTTTATGATTAACATTGTTAATCCATAAAAATCCAAAAAAAAGTACATTTTAAAATTTAGCTCCTCTATGTAGGGATGCATTTTGAAAAGTTATGTCCCAGGATAATATAATTTTTGCAGAGTCCCTCCATCGCAAAAATTAAAACAAATGAAAATAGGTATAATTAATGAAAGATAAAAAATATTTCAAATCGTCGATGAACAATGTCCAAAGCAGCAAAAATATTATTAATCTTCATATAGTTGTGTGTTAATATCATTTTAAATATTATCAATGCACTAAGTCTTTTTCTTGAATATGTTTAGTATGATTAAACTTTTTTTAATGACTGTTGAGTGTATTTTTATAAATTCCCGGGAGTAACCGAATTGGTTCCCATTTAGCCGAATTGGTTCCCGTTTAAAAAAGGCATTTTATTAGGTATAGCTGAATTGGTTCCCGTTTGTGTACAGGTAAAATAAGGACAGATTTAATTTTTCAAATAATTTACTTACAATGTTAAAAATTAAAATCCAGTGGACCAGTGCATAAAGAGCAAAAAACAAAATTTATAAACTATATTTATGACATAATAATAAACACAATTATTATATCTATAAGATAGAGTATAGAAATATAGAAGACTGTAAATTACTAGAGATAAGCAAATAGGAAAGAAATAATAAACACTTGGAAAATTGTATGACAAATTACATTAATGAGAAAATTACGAGAATTGAATATTTAAAGAAAGTTAGCTTCAAATTTGTAAATCAGTGGTTTTAAATTGTATTTATTATATTTTATTATTTGTATTTCGTATACCTAAGTGATGACTAGTTGACTTCCAAATCAACAATTTAAAATTGTATATATTTTATCATTTTTTTTTAACACACATTAATGCACATTATTAATCAAACCTACTTTTAAGTTGACAGTCCTAAGCCTATAAAATTAAGAAGGAAAATGTGCGTAATTAAATGGGAACCAATTTGGCTATACCTAATAAAATAACTTTTTCAGGCGGGAACCAATTCGGTGCGTGGGTGTGGAGCTCGGAAACCAATTCGGTACCAGCCAAATTCCCGCTCTTACTATTTTGCCACCGGGGGCAGTCACCCCCATTACCCGCCTCTAATCGCACCCCTGCCTCTATCATAAAAAACATGTTGTATTTATTATGTACCTATTATGCACAACTGTATAGAAGTGGTTCATTCATTAAACGGGCCGGCACTGCAACGTATCGACCGTTTGTTAGGGTTGTCGCCGAAGAATTCGTACAGTTGTTGGTCTTATAACGTTCTCAGCGGTATCCGAGCGCGCGAATAGATTACAACTTCCGTTTAGGCTTACGAAAATAATTTCAACGATATCGATACATTATCACTTCGCATATGCACGACGCATACTATTATTATTATTATTAAATTGTTTTATTTTATTTTTTTTATTAAGAATATAAGCTTCGATAACGAAGGTCATTAGTCTATAAAGTTAACATTGTTAAAATTAAGAGTAGTTTGATAGCTCGAAAATACTTATACATAACATGAGAAAAGGTGACATTTAAAAATTGTTTTGTAATAAGTTGGATAGTTTGATGCTGTTAAAAAAATTGAAGATTGTATCAGTGTTGGTCTCCTCAAGCGCAACTTCGATATTGGAGGCTTTGTAAATTAATATTGGGCTATTCTTATCGGTTTCCCGTATTTAGCGGGAAAGGGTTTTAATGATATTAATTTTTGTGTTGCAGCTTATTTTTAATTTTTTGAGATGGGGTGCCCATGAAAATTTAATGTTGAATATGAAGTAAGCGGATATTATCTGTAAATACTGTTGGAATGTTATTAATGTAGATGTGGTGAAATGTGTTGTTTTTCTTTTGGTTGTACTATGCATTGTGTTTTATGTGGTGGGATTTTGAAGCCAGAATTTGAAGACCATTGTTCAAGTAAGATGATAGCGTTTTGTAAGTGAATTACGGTGGACCTTGTGTCAGTGTAACTGCAATAAAAATCACAATCGTCAGTGAATAAAGTAAACTTAACAGGTTTTTTGATTTTGCTAAAATTATAATTTATTGCGTCTAGAAATAATGTAACACTAATTATCGAAGCTTGTAGTAATCCGTTATCTTTTAGTCAGATAGAATGTTTTCTATTTTAAGTTGGATTGTATGGTCGGTTAGAAAATTGTGTAGAAATATTAGCATGTTCCCGTCTATGGACCAGCTAGATAGAATGTCAATGACTGTTTTTCCAGACCATATAGTACGCTTTTTCTAATTGTGTTGAATGATTCCCACGAAAGCCAAACTGCTGGGGGGATACATTATGTGCCGTTCATCAAAAAAAGCGTATGTTTATCATTTTTTCAAGTAATTTACAGAGTGTACAGGTAAAGAATATTAGGCGGTAACTAGAAATGTTAAATTTATTTTTCTCAGGCTTTAGGATTGGTATAATGATTGATGCCATTTGTTGGGGAGGATTCTCTGGGTCCAAATGAGATTTTGTAGATAACAAGTATTTTATTAAGTGCGAATTCAGAGAAGTTTTTGATAAATATATATGGTATATCGTCAGATCCGGAACTTTTACTATTACAATTGATTAATTCGGAAGATACTTATTGAACTGTAAGGAGGAGATTCTATTCATTTTTGTTATTATTTATGAATGATTTATTTATTTATTTGAAGGCTTGATCTTTAGAGTTTTTTTAAGTGGTAAAATTACTATCGTAGTTTTAATTGTTGGTATTTTGCAAGCCTGGGCAAGTTAATGATATTTTTTAACTCAATTAAGTTAAGTTAATTGAGTTCACTTTCAATTAAAATAAAAATTAAGTTAAAAAATGTTGTTAACTTAACTTCAATTAATAAGTTAAGTTAATTAAAAAAAAAATTACATTAAGCGTTGATATAAGCGATATATATATATATGTATAAATTTACAGCAGATCTTAATTATAATTATTAAATTAAAAAGATAATAAAAATACATAAAAAATCTTATTTTAGAATATTTTTTAGTTAACCTTAATCAGACTAAAAAAATATACATTTCTTCGTTGGAATTATTTTAATGTACTCAAATGTCAGATTTACGGTAAATAATATGGTATTTTATTCATTTTTCATACAAATCACATTTGAAAAATATAATTAAAAAAGTATTATTTTTAATGTTCAATAATAGTATGAAAACTAAAAAGAATTACTGCAGCTGAAAATGTTACTATAAAATTATATAAATGATACAGTAGATACAAAAAATTGAAATAAATTTATAATATTTATTGACTTAATTAAATTTAAAACAAATAAGACAGTACAATGGATAGGGTCAATCAAGATATCTATTAAATCTCAATAAGAGGGTTATCTCAAAATTTTGGTCAGTTATTCATAATATAACAATATATTACCTAAATAAATTTATTCACTATTTCATCATACTAAAAATATTTCTGAGATTAATAGAATTTACTTGGGTATTTATTGTCCATGTTCAATTGTATGACTTCTATAATGTTGCAATCAATACTTAAAAATTATGCACTATTACACAGACATACATATAAAAAATGAAATATTTTATAAGTAGAATTATCACTGATCAGTGGACAGTGTTGTGTGTAGGCAGTGATAGTCCTAGGCACTAGGCTGTAGGGGTACACAAATTTAAAATTATCATCGATTATGGAATAATTCTAATAATAATTTTATTCTTTAACCAATGATAATATGGACCTATTTATGTAATATAGATATATGGCCACTTTTCATAACAATGTAATTCATAGTAATGTAATTCATGGACGGAATGGCTATTTTTACTTTGGTAATAATCTTTAGACGGTCGACTACTTTTTCCAAGATCTATTTAGTTAATTAGATCTATTAGCGAATACCGTGATCAATATAATGTTCTTATCTAAAAATAAAAATACAAAATTCTTCGGAACCTTTAGATTTTGTTTTTGATATTTTTCTAAATTCCATTAATTTTTTATTGAACAAACGATAATGATATTCGCGGTATTTAACAAAAATATTTTTCTGGTCTTGGAAATCAAAATTAAATTAATTAAATTGGGATAAATGAAAAAATAATGCGTTAATTTTAAGTTAATCTGTAAGAAAATAAGTTAAGTTAATAAGTTAAATTAACTTAACTTTTAACTTAATTTTTAACTTATTAACTCTTTAATGCCCAGGCTTGGTATTTTGTTCCTTTAAATGTTTTAATGTTGTTCTAGATAGTTGTTGAATGGATTTGTTTATTAATAGTTGTTAAACATTTTTGCCAGGAGGATGTTTTACTTCTTTTTAGTATATACTTGGATTCTGCACAGAGGTGTCATTTCAACTTTTAAAAGGGTGTAGCAGCTGATTAAATTTGCCGGCTTCATAATATTTAAAAAACTATGGTTACCTATAGATTTGAATATTTAATATTTATGGACGATAGACTATCAATAAAATATTTTTTCTAAATTTTGTAAGGATTAGTAATGAAAAATGATGTCATAATGATAAACAAAGAATATGAAACGTTTCAATTTACCCAATTAAATAATAACATTAACAGGTTAAGCATCAAGGCAAAAAATTCAGTTTTGAATATAGTGCCACGTAAGATTTTGAAGCCCATCATGCAGTACTTGTTTGTGTCGCCTCGTAGGGTCTCCAAAACTTTCATTTTACATGTTTTTTTAAGGAATTCAAATAGAGCGTCTCCCGTAGGACAAGTTTGTAAAATGGTTCATTGAAATACCATAGCGTTTTAATTATATAGCCAAATTATAATATAGTTTATATCAAGCAAATTGTATACGAGTTATTTTCATACGATTATTACTACTATATTATGTAAATATTCATTAACACTTACAAATTTACTATAATATTATTTATTACATTAATATTATCATTTTTACTCTGTACTCATTTCTGTTCAAACGTTTATGCGTGTATCGAATACGTTTGGATAATATTGAACATGGGTAAACATAGTGCACAAATACATAAAGTGTTTAGAGAGTATAATGAAAAAAACATAATAAAACCATAATTAAAAGTCGTATAATTACTGCAATTGGACAACAGTAAAAAATGCAACTCGTCAAATAAACCATATTTTCGATTGTTGTAAATGCCCTAAAAACATTAAAAATGTCTTTAAATCTGATGCAACTCATTCAACCGATACAAATATGTGGTATACATTTTAGTTTTATTTTATGATTTTATCACAAGGTAACTTAAAAAAGGTTTTAAATCCATGGATACTCATTTTCTTATTGTTAGTTGTAGTTTTTTAATTACCTACTATGTAGTAAAATACAGGTACAAAATTAACACTTATCCGTGAATTTAAAATCTTTTTGACGTCACTTTACACATAGTAGTTATGATTATATATGGTGACTAGACATCCAGATATTATTAATGTAATAATTATTTATGGAAAAATAGAGTAGGTACCTACTACCTATAGGTAGGTATATATAGTAAGTACCTATTATTTACATTAATTATTTATCAACCCTTATTTTTTTGAAACTTAACATACTGAAATTTCATAGTGTTAAATCTTACTGTATTTAAATCTTTACATGGAACTTTCTTGACAAACAAAATTTAACTAATAATAAACATTAAAAACAAAATGAAATTAATTTAATGACTAATAGGTCTTATTAATTTGTTCTACCTGAAAAATGTGAAGTATACATAAAAATTAAACATATATAAAAGAAAAACAATTTTTTTTAAAATATTGAAATATTTCATGAAATATTTCACAATTTTATACTTCATGAAATGTTCAAACACTAATTACATGAAATGTTCAAACACTAATTATAAGACGTTTCAAATAAAAATCAATTAAAATCCTTTGTGTTAAATGTTGACAACCATTGGAATGTAAATTTTTGAATATGAAAAAACACTCATAATAAACTTAAGTCTTACTGTTAATAAAAATTATAATAATCAAAATAACTTAGGTATATTAATAACTATGACACAAGATCAAATAATTTTTTTCGTGAAGGTGTGTTATTATGGTGACGGTACATAATTATTATTTTAAGAGAGAACGGAAATGTTTGACAAGATCGGAAGAATCTTTCAAGACTATTATTTCAAAATATATAATTTCCTTACTGTTCCTGTATATTATTATAGGCGTTGAAAACGTTTGCAGAGCATTCAATCTTCCACAAAATTTTTGAAAAATTACAAAACCTGCTCCCTTACTTATAGGATCGTCCGCTGTTGAATTACTTTCGTCTCAAAAGATAACTTCATCAGCCGTTCAAAGTTCTCGTTACACTCGTAAGTGCTATACAAAAAAAAATCGAAATGATAAACACAAAGGTAAACAGTAATCGAAATTAAAACATGACTCTCTAGGTATTACATTCTTGTCACACCTGTACCGAAAGTTTGGTTTTCAACCACGGTCGAAGCGTTGGAATGTCACATTTATCCGTCCAGCGGGCGGTAAGATGGGAATTCCATAGTGGTGGGCGGTAAAGTGGAAATTTATTATAACACCGTGTAGTAAAGTGGAAATTTCTTAGAGCGCTGGCCCAGCACAACCATAAACTTAAATGTATACCACGGTCCATACAAAACAAACTTTCGATTAAATCTTATACACATATCACAACCTCCTTGCACAACGCATAAACATTTAAACATATTTCATTTTCACTATTCCCATACATTAACTTGATACATTAACGTGCATTGAACGTTACGGATAAATTTGTTTTTTGCGATTTATGTAATAGTTCGAAATAGAAAATGAGATCGTTCGCGCAAGTGTCACGTCGTCGTTCAAATTATCCCATTTCGTGTTAACCGGAGCACCCGACAGCGGTACTGGCGTGTGATGTTCGAGAATTTTCGATCGGCGCGTTATCACGGTACAATTATCACCGGTCCATGGACGCCATTACTACCGGGACTTTTTTCCGCCGACACTTTCTCTGCGAACGTCCGACTCGACGTTTTTCCCGTACCACCGGCCGTGTGTTTTTGTGGTTGCGGCATAGCACGGTGGAGCTTCATCTCCGGGGACAACTTCGTGTGTATGATGACTGTTCGAACCGTAGCTGACCCGTATCCGCGACATTTTCTTTCGGCTATCGTCGTGTACGGAGAAGCCAGTTATTGTAAATCGAAACCGACGCCGCTGATCAACCGATTCTTCTGCTGGTTGTGGCGTTTGTCACAAGTGTGAACACGGTCGCGTGGGCATAACCTAAGGTCCAAGGTACCTTCCGTTATATTTATTAAAAATATTACATTTATTTATATACGATTTGTCTTGTTATATTATTACAACGCGATTGGAATATATGTGATTTTATTGTTATTTTTAGATTTATCATAATTATCATTACTTTTTTTGTTAATATTACTGTGGCGCTTTTGATCCGTTTATCCCGGCATTTGTTATAATTTCATTAATTATCCTTGTTAAGTGTTCTTTTTTATTGCAAACGACACGAGTATGTCACACAATCGAACCAATGATTGTTTGACTGCGAAGTGCGCAAACAAACATAAGTACGAAAAATGACAATCAGTACAGTAGTTGTAGTGAACCATTAACTTCACCATACGTGGTTAAAACGGCAAATACTGTTTCACTAAATCTATTGCCTGAAAAATTAAAAGAAAGATGTATAATGACTTATAAAAAACTTTTAAAATTGAGAAAAATAAATTAAACCAAATATTTGTCGGAAAATATGTTTCTTACATATTTTAACAAATTATAGAAATTAAACCGTCAACTCTTTGGTCTATTTATTCAATGCTTAAAAGCATGAAAAATATGAAACATAATATTAACGTTGGTAATTATTTAAAATTACAAGTTTTTTTAAATAGAAAATTGAGTGGATTAAAAGTAAAAATTCCAAAGTTTTGACTTCAACCAATATAAAAAATTCACTGACGAAGCTTTTTTTTTGATATTCAAAATTTAGTAAAAAGGTAGGTGAGATAAAATTGTTTTGTATATATTGGCTATTCATTCTCCATTCAATTAATACGATTTATGTAATATTCATTAATGAAATATATATTACACATTAAACTTATATACTCAAAAACAAATTGTTCACGATCATTTACTATTAAATGGGATTTATGTGATATTTTTAAGAAATACATGAATTTATGACCCTTAAATGTAACGTCAGATAGATTTTTTTTAGATATTAAAATGGTTAATGCATCGAGCAGGTTATTGGATAAAACAAAATTGGAAATATGCCTTAAGAAATTGTAATATATTTAAATTTACTGTATTCCCGAGCTGATACAGGTCATTTTTTCAGTCTTACTTCAGCTACATTACTTACAGATTCCGTTGGTGATGTGACAACTAAAGATGGGAATAATCAAATGGAATAATCGAGTCATTCAATTATTATTTTTCGATTACAAAAATAATAGTAACAGACATATTTACCAAAAGCAAATCAATTAAATTATTCGAAAAATTGCGTGTTTTACTCATTTCCCATTGGGTACTAAATTAAGAAGTCGACTGTCCATCAGTATTGTATTGTAATTGTTAAAAATAAGAAAATTACTGAATTTAACTGAAACTACAGGTACCTATTTGGTAAGGGGCGCGGTCTTATAATTTTTGAGAGTCCTTACCGGGATTTTCCCGGTATCCCAGTGGGCTAGTACGCGCTTGTATGAGCTCAATTTTTATGGTATCGATATCACAAAAACTGTTTTATAAAGATGACATATATAGAAATATATAATATACCAAAAATAAAGTTTATAAGGTTCGCGTAATAACGATTGTCATTAACTGGGGAGGATCCAGTGTTTCCCAACTTTTAATAAACCGTGAACGTGTATTTAAAAGAAAATATCATCTGATTTCTCAGTACAAAACAGTAAATAAAAATTTAGTATTTACCGATTTTAGCATTTGATCATCGAACAAAGAATTGCCGACTTTTTAAAATTTCTTAGAATGGGGCATTTGTCATAGTCTGCCCTAAGGGTTTGATAGTAGCTTGATTTTTTTTAAAAAGATCTAGGGTTTTTATTTTTTTTCAATAAATTATTGTTGTTCTATTCCACAGCGTTGTCTCTATTATTTACTTTGTCGGTTCGTTGAGTTATTGTTGGAAAATCGCTTTTCGTGAGTATTTCTATAAAATAAACCAGATTACCGTTAAAATAAAACAACGGATCACTATACTGTAGTCGCTCGAGTAGCATGAGATTTTTTTTGAGTTAGACACTTGAAATTTTTTTCACGTTCGTAACCTCGGTATCACAGAATGCGTTATAATACAATTACATACAATATAGGTAGATAAATGTTTTTGAGAGAAATTGTTTTTAAATGAGTAATTGGGATATTTTATATCATATTAAAAAATAATCCGTGATTAGAAGAATAATTAGCATAATAACAAATGTAAATGAAATCATAGTCGCTATATTTATGATTTGAAACGTATTCATTGTACGCAATAAACCTGTAAGTATTGTGTACACTTATGATTTATCTCCTAAATATTTATTGAAAAATAATATATATTCAATTTCGCGAGAACAAATAAGTGTAAATGTAAATTATGTGGAATAATTTATTTATTTTAAAGAAAAGCTATACTTAGTATAGCGATGATAATTTGATTTGGGACTAACTAGCCACCGACGTAATAATGGCATATACTTTTTGATCCAATCTCAAATTAAATGTTACAATTTTTGTATTCATGTTTTCAAACTTCAAAGGCATACAGCAAAATAATTTGTTCCGCTTTATTTCCTGTCATGAATGATTATACAGTAGTTCCCCATACCGGAAACACTATCACTTTTCAATACGTCCACTACATCAACGAGTAAAACACACATTGATTATAAATGTAAAGTTGCAGTTTCAATTGTTCACTGTAGTCCTGGACCAGTAGTATACCATGCAGAATAGATTAATTTGGATCTAGCTGAATTAATAACGTTCGAATTAAATTGAAACATAAATCAGAGGAGTAGATTTTGATGCTGAGAGTCGTGGAAATCTGATAAAACAACATTACTCAAATTCGAAACCATCGATAAATCTACAACGATGTTGATTCCTTATCGCGTATGGTTCTGAAACGTTTTCGCAGCGTTCGATTGTGTTGTACACTCCGCAGTTTAAATATCAATGCACACCGAACTTT
>NW_020271715.1:369419-443926 GCF_003268045.1 Sipha flava
TTTTTATATTCCAATAGCTATTAATTTACTGTAATGTAAAAGTAAACTGTAAATTGGTGAAAAAGTTGTATAAAATAATATATATTTATAGCAGTTATTTATCTTATTTATCTGTGTAACGGAAAAAAAAAGATAACGATTATTTTTGTTACCCCCTCCCTCCTCACGAGCAAGATTGAATGTACGCCACTGAATTCGCATACAGGTCGGCACAACCGGTCGAAATCGCAACCATAGCGATTATTATCGTTGTACCAAAAGCATCCATCTGGTGCACGACTAGCACGACCATGTGTTCGTGCGTTTCGACTAACGAAAACAGAACTGTTGTCGCCCGCTCACGGCGCACGAATAAATAAAATCGTATTGGAATTTATTGCGCCGCCTGCTTGATATCCATGTGTGATCTTGTTGTCATTTGAATCACCACGTGTATACGTGTATCGCATGATTTCGGAACACCTATTCGGACAGTGCTACGACGTTTACCAATAACCAATATTGTTGTTCGTATAACCAAGGGCGTAGGTGGAGATTATTTATAGTCAGGGAGGAAGAGGGTTCGACATTTTTAGGTAATATTTATTTTGATATTACCTAATTATTTACTAGCTGGGGGAGGGATGTGGAACCGGTCCTCATTGACCAGCGACGTGTGTTTTAATGTTATTTTAAATGTATTTTTAATAATACTAAAAAAAATCACTTATTTTTTTAGAAAAACTGTAACCTTCCCCCCACACGCACTCAGAAATTGAAAATACGTCACCACCTGCGCAGCTGCGTACGTAACACAAATGCGTGACGCGCGTGTCCTAACGTCGGCGACAACAACAACAACAACGAATACATTCGGTCGCTAAACAACCGATAATGACTGATGAACAACAACAATGAAATGATACGCACCGCGTGCGCGTATTGTTGCCATGTACACGTTTCACAATGTGCGCAACAAATTACAAATGTCCGATGTGTCACTGCTACCGTTGTAGGTACGCGCGATGTCGTGACACATACCGAACGAAGACGATGTCACCTGGACACGTGTGAATGATTAAAGCACAATTATTGTACACACGGCGCGCGTGATTACGATTTACGTGCAATTACATGAATTATTCAAATACGCGCGTTTCAAGGGGGTGACCTTGATTTGATAATTTATTACTTTCCCCGATCATCGGACGCGTAAACATAATTTCGTTTCGACGTGGACTAAAAAGAATGGAGAGGTTTCTTAAGAAAATCAGTCATCAAGTTGAATTAATGATTATGATTTAGGTTAGGTTTGAACTCAAATTATTTCTTATCACTAATTGATGGTACAAATATTTGTCGGGTTTCATTATTATTCACTATTCAGCATAACAAAATAATTTATTTTGTCCTCCTCTTCAGTATTAAACAATTTTTTTTTTGTTATTAATTTTTTTTTATAAACATGACATATCATCTAAGCAATTACGCTAGAGGCATAGCTTAAGATATTCAGGAGAGATATATTAAAAAAATAAGTGTACTTGGTTTATGTGATCCCCATGTTTTAATGAAGGATCAATGTATACAGTGGACCAATAGTTTAGATTTTATTCCAGAAGTAACTTACCCTGATATTTTTAATTATCTATTTCTCACTAAGAGTGCTTATACGCTTGACGAGTTTAAAGCTTTCAAAAGCTTAGAAGCTTATCATTTTTTTGCTAGTAGATGGATTTATAACACTAAATGGTATGCTGTAAATTACGTTGTTCTAGTTGTTGCAGAGGTAAAGGTTTTTTTTTAAATTGCTTTTGCTTTTTGATTTCTTATAATTATCAATTTATTTTAAACCTAAGAATTAGTACTCAAATACAGAGCTTAAAGTTATTTAAATATATTTTAATCCATTTAAAAATTATCTAAATATTTTTTTAAATGCTTAAAGCTTACTTATTATGTTTTATATAAACTGTAAATTAGTTTTATTTAAATCAAATTGCTATTAGCTAGGTTACATGATTCAAAAATTTTTTAGTGTATATATTGCTTAGGTTGCACATTCACAAAGGCTTAATGATATTAAATTGTTACCATGGATTGTTTTAAAGTTTTCTGGAGAAGTCGTAGCAGTACATTTTACATGTATAGCTGGGCTTGGGGAATGTTGCTCGCATGTTGGCGCTGTGCTTTTTTATTTGCAATATGCTTTCTTAAAAAAAAATGAAACATAGAAGTCTGTTACTGATGTATCTGCATATTGGACTGTTCCACCTAATACAAATTTTAGTTCATAAAAAATCAGTGAAATTGATTTTAATCAACCAAAAAAAATATGCACCAACCATCCTAAGTCACATAAAACTAAAGCTAATTATATTAAAAACCTTCCAACGACTATTAATGATACACAACATTTAAATTTATTTTTAACTAAACTGGAGAAAGTTAATAGCAATGCTGCAGTTTTAAAAGTTATACCATCCTTTAATTTAAAATTTAAAACCGTCTTATTTCCTAAAAGTTTTGTGGGAATGTATAAGGATGAATATGCTTTACTTAGTAAGGAAGATCATGTAATCCTAGGTTCTAAACTAGACTTTTCTTTGACTAAAGATGAATGTGAGAATATTGAACTAATAACTAGACAACAGGCAGAGTGTAAAGAATGGTTTTACTATAGAAGCGGCCGTATAACTGCTTCAAAAGTTAAAGAAGTATATTTCACAAAAACATGCAGTTCAAGTATAAGTCTTCTTAGAACAATATGTTACCCATTACAAAACACTTTTAAAAATCAAGCCACTGTATGGGGAACCACACATGAAAATGAAGCTAAAGCTTTTTATAGTGAAAAATTAAAAAAACAACCATATACATTTTTCTGTTATAAATAGTGGACTTATTATAAATCCATGTTTTCTATTCATTGGTGCAAGTCCGGATGGTATAATTAATTGTGGCTGTTGTGGAACTGGTGTCTTGGAAATAATATAGTCATATATTCCATATAGTCTAACACAAAATAAAAAAATAGAAAATCTTGACTGTATATTAAATGGGAAACTGAAGAAAACACATCAATACCATTATCAGATACAAACACAAATGCTTTTAGGTGGTTTTAAGTATGGAGATTTTATTATGTGGTCACCTAATAATTATTATATAGAACGCGTTAATATTGATTATGAAATATGCAATGAAATTACGAGCAAATCAAAATGGTATTATTATGAAATTATTCTGCCCGAATTGCTTGGTCGGTTTTATACTAATAATCAATCCATTGGAAAAACTAAATTAAAAGAAAGTGAAAATGGTCCATATCAATACTGTACATGCAAAAATGATACAGGAGGGAAAATTATTATGTGTACTAAAGAAGGATGCACAAACTTGTGGTATCATTATACTTGCATTGGAATCAAACGCAAGCCTACAGCTAAAAAATGGTAATGTACAAACTGTAAATAATAAATAAAATTGATTTTAAATTATATTACATTATTATATATATTAACTAGGCTGATCCCGCGCACTTTATTGTTCAATTTCTTATTTAATATTCGGTGTATGGTGTCAAAACTTAAAAATGTTTGCCATCCAGATTTCCTGCTTTCCGGTGGATTTTCCTAAAATTATCATTCATAAATATTTTCTCCTGATAATAAGAAATACAACAAAACAAAAATTAGAGAAATCAGTTTTGAAATATTTATATTATAGATAAACATTTTTAAATTTTTTAATCTAATGGTACAATAGAACTGCACATATTAATGAGAGCACAACAAACTGTAACTATTGAATCTAACAAACATGAGTTATCATCTTGGTGTTTAAGAGTTGTAATTTGCATAGGGCCATTAAGAATTTTATACTTAGATCTAGTGAGTCCTATTATACGCTCTACATTTATTCTAACATATGCTATTTTCCTTGTTTCTTCAACAGAACACGGGTGTAATTGAGGAAGATCCCTTGTAAAGGCAGGTGTTTTCAAAGTAACAAAATAAAAGCTTATACTCCCACCTACAGTGAATCCCCTATCTGCAAGTACTACATCTCCTGGCAATAAATTTTTCAAAAACATACAATTTTCGGTTATGTGTTTGTCACTCACCCTACCTTCCCATCCTTCAGATATAAATGATACTACCCCTTGAGGTGTTATAGCAATCAAATACTTAACAGTATTTTTGTTTTTGTAAGAAGACCAAGTATGTGCTTTAGCTTTTAAATTACTAGGTTTTTCAATTCCGATTTCAAAGCAATCGATAATAACTGCAACTGAGTTACCAAAAGAATCAAAAAGTGAACGTGGCATTAGATAACGTAATGCTTCCATGTCTGGTCAGTAAATTAGTTTTTTAAATGCATGTTCTAAAATAAATATAACCTTACGAAAAATAATTGAAGCAGTATCACAAGAGATATTAAATCTATAGCCTAAATCAACAAATGGCATGTTTAATCTTAATTTCATAAGACATAACAGTTTTTGAAATTCGGTTAACCTTTGGTTACTAGAAGTTAGCGCAGGTTTAATTTCTTCTAAAATTAATAAAAAAAGATCCGTACTCTCAAGGCCAGTATAAAATGCTAACATTTGAGGACGACCATTAAATGTTTCTTCACTTAAATTTAAATAATTTACTTCTGAAGTAAGTTTGTTGATTACAAAATCTTCCCTAACTACTTCTTGTTCTAATGTCTGTATATTAGCTATGGTCATTGTTCTTGAAGTTGATGTCCCTGTTTCCATGCTTCTATCCACATTTTCTACATCACTAGAATTAGGAACAGTGACAACAGTATCATCTTCCAAGTCATTTGGAAACAAAATGGTTGGTGTCAATGCCATTCGTTTAGTAGCCCTATGGTATTGTTTGATATCTGGTGTAGTCGCAGCACCTATATAAGTTTTAAATAAAATCAAACTTTTATTAGATAAAGCTTTAAATCCAAAAAAAAAAAATCATAATTTTTTGTTATTGAGCTGTAAATTGTAAAGTATCAAATGGCATGATTATATTTCTATTAAAAATATAAAACTATTACTTCCTATTATAAAACATAAAATGATTAATTAGTAATTATTAATTACCCTTACTAGTATTGTAGCCCATATTTATTGATGGACACCAGTCAGGATGTTTGTTACTGGTATAGTAAGCTGGTTTACCAAAAGAACAAGTATTACAAAAATAGGTATATACAAAATACAAAAACACATTTAATTGATTAATTAAACATATCCTTACCACTTTTAAAATGAGAAGAACATATGCGCATAGCATCAATCTGCTTATTCTTCAAATTAAGTCTATGAAGGGATTTCAGCCACATATTTCGTTGCTCTTATAGTAGTTTTTGAAGATCTATTGCTGCACTTTTTTTTTTTTTTTTTTGGGGGGGGGGGGGGGTTTGGGTTTGTTTTTTTGTTTTTTTTTTTTTTTTGGGGGGGGGGGGAAACGGTAAAATGATATATTTTTATTGGTTGTTTTATTCGTACAACCATAAACTGCACAAACAGTTGGCATATTTAAAACTTTAAACAAAACTAAAAACTACACCCGACCGGACCATACAATAATATAAATCAAAATGTTTGTATCATCAATAAGTAATAACGTAATTATGATAACAAAGTGGCAGCCATACTATAATAATCAATGGAATTTAAAATATATTTATTTTTGATTGGCGATCCTAGTTTTCTACGATACGTAGAATAAAATAATATAACGCAGCAACAATTGTACGTACGTTTTTGTTATGATCATGATTTTGTCGAATAATTCGAACCGTCAATCTGTAAAGGTATCACCATCTTTATTCCGCCCGAACGCAGTTCGACCATTCCCGAGCGTTTTATTTTACCTTTTACTATTATTACGGAAAAATATCGACGAGAAGTCGAACCGCGTAGACCACCCGCGCAATGGACACTGGGCCCAAATATACATACGAGTATTTGCTATAAAAACTACGATTTTTTACGTAAATCTATTTTTATCAGCGTAACGTAACGCGTTCACCGTACGAAGGTTTCGAAATAGATTATCGCGTTGTTACAACTCGATCGGTGATACATCCTGAGCGGCGGCTGCGGCCTGTCGAAACGGGCAGATTTCGAAATTGTATTTCTGTTCGACCGACGACAATAATAAATCACGCGTGTGGTTGCGATAAAATGCGATGTGTCGTGGCAATTTTATTTTATTTCGTCACACATGCTGTCGAACGATTTGGCATGGGTATCGCGTGACCGTCGCGCGTCCGGCACGTACGGGCTGCAAAACGGAAGTCGCGGGAATCGGTCGCACCCGTCAACGCGTCTGGTTGACGAACACCACGATCGAAAAGCACGATCCGGAAATTGCGTTTCCGGTGGCGCGTGTACTTTGAACCCGGTCGCCGAAACGTCCATGTCGGCAGCTACAAGGGCTACCGGGTTTAATAACCAAAAATGCCTAAAAAAGCACGGACTTCACCCCCCTCCCGTCAACATATCAGGAGTTTTTTTTTTACTTGAAGCCGGTCTCGACTCGTATCGCCATAGTCGCTGACCCCTCCTGAGCTACATTACTGCAAGCGTCCCTGTGTGCATGCTATACTTTTTTTTTTATTTACCAATGTTAACAATTATACTTACATCGTTATTACACGTAAATCGAAATCGATAAGAACCGCTGCAAGCTTACAGGGATACTATTGTATATCACCTGTTGCATTCGCTAACTATATTACTATTACTATACGTGTTATAACACGTGTTGCGTCACACTCTGCCGACACAGCTCTTTTAATTTTTTTGAAGGTTTACAACGCGAACGAATGATCGCGTCGATGACGACGGGCACTGCCGTCGGTGCATCAGCAAGGTGACAACGCGCGTATCAGAGGAATTCTAACACGTAGAACAACGACAACGGATTGTCAAGCGCGCACGTGTTCCGTGATTTTTACGAAGATTTTACGCACCCGCCATCACGCAGTAACAATCCTGGTACATGAATCCAGTGGTTATTTTTGTGCCCTACGGAAAACGTTACGCGGCAAACGGTCTGGATAGCTAATGCGCACGAGAACGGCTCTTTATTTTCGGTTTTTTTTTCGCTGAGTTTCGAACGTTCCGAAGAAATCGTTCAGGGACGACACGGAAATGCCGCCCTTCACGTAAACACGTCTGGCTCCCGGAACTCGATTAGAAAACGTGCACGTCAAGCTAAAAAGAACTCGGGCGGAACGCGTCATTTCGACCTCGCGGGAACCGAAACCCTCCACGCACGTTCGCGACATCGACTACGAGGACGACGAGGAGCTTCCGTCGGTCGACGGATGTTAAATGCGTTGAACGCGAAACGTTTTCGGTACTCGGTTGATAATATTATCGCGCTAACAATTCATTTAGCCGTTATTACCACACTCGCGCTATCAAACGCTTATAAATTATTCATGATCTTAATCAAACGTACTATTGAAACAATTGTAACAGCCGATGCGCTAAAACAATACGTTCCGATGAGTCATTGGCCGACCGCCCGTCGGATTGTACTTGGGAAAATCGAGAAATATCCAATAGATCGACAACGGTCGCGGTGCCAAATCGATCAACGGTCGGCAACTAGCAACAGCATGTTATCTTGCATTGGTTTGATTTTTAAAACGTTTATTAAGAATAAAAAATAATAATTCATACATGGTTTATCAAATTGAGATCATTGATTGTTTCGCGATTAATATCAAATCGATTTAAGAACTTTTAGCTAATAACTATGGCATACAATATACATCTATTTTTTCCTTTTTTTTTTTTTTTTGTTAAATTATTTTAATCTCGAATAGTAATCACTTATCGACGGAGATTCAATCGTCTATGATACACGTGTCGCAAACCGGAGTAATACGATCGGAAAACCTCTCCGACTGAAATCGACCATAGAAAATATCGGCCGACTCCATGTTTGTTGGTCCGCAGCTTCGATGCTAATTTAATTGGGTGCACGCGAGACGATGATGAACGTGTTCGGCTACGCGACAATGTGGCCGGGTGAGGGACAGCAGTGCGCGGGCGCTAATTGACGAAATAACGTACAAAATGTTTACGCTTCGCATTCACGCCACATGCCATAGTGCCGTACGTATATGTTTGTGTACTACTATTTGACATACATTTATGTGTCATCTGCAATAACATTCTTAGCGCCGCCCTTCGATAAAAAAAAAATTATAAAATACTATAAGATCATCGGTTCATTGTCCGTATAATTTTATTTAATAATATATATTATGTTGTGTACACAATATTAATACAGATGCGTATATTATACGCGCGGCGAGTGTACACCGTGCACGAATTAAACGCGTACATGTACACTTCGGAAATCGTTTTTAAATCAATTAAACGTGAACGACGTGCTGCAGCAATCCGCGCGGAAGTATAATTTAATTGAATTCAATCAAGATGTGTATGTACAGTTCTGTACGCGGACAGCCCACATACAAATCAAGCGTTATTTAATAAATAAAATCACGTTCCCGAGGGGCTATTATATGTTTTCTTTTTGTTTAAAGAACGACAGGGGGGGGGAGAATCTTTTCAGGGAACTACAGTATAGTATTCTGTTCTCACGCAACGAAAAGATGAATTTCCAAAAAAACCGCGGAGCTTCCGTTGAACGAATACATACTGCGGTGATTTGTGATCGACGCTGTATTTTAACCTAATCGAGTTGCGCACTGCAGTTTTTATCAAAATCTCAATCAAAAATATTGAAACAATGATATAGTCGATGATATGTATAATTAAAGGGTTTGGCTTCCCAAAAATAAAGAAAAAATTATTTATACAAATAACATTTTTATTTTTATATTTAAAAAAGCAAGAAATAAATTTATAAATTAGAATATTTTTTTTGTCTCTGAAATATATTTATGTGTAGGTCACCAATATTTTGATTATAGTTCTGGGCCCCGGACCCCTAATTATCATAATCCGGGCTTGAGTATACGGTTGCAACGCGTAATTGTATTAATTTGTTTTAGTCGACGCGTTTCTACGTCTAACGACATTTGCACGTGACCGTTAAACATTGAAAACACACTCGAATGACAAGCTATAAGCAGTAGTACGTGTGTGTGTGTGTGTGTGTGTATTGTATATTTAAATTTATATTGAAAACGGACGGTTATCGAGATTGTATGATTTTTCACGCAATCACTGCAATCACTAAAACTGCAGCGGGGTCTGGATTGATTATGTACGCATATTGCCATTCGACCTCTGTATTGGATCATTAGTCATAACACATACGTATATATATATTATACATGTATATGTAAACTAGTTTTAGGGGTGATGTTTCAAATGCGTGTCTCCGTTTTGCAATAAACCATTACGCGCTATCACTTGTAGTGTTTCGAGTGCGGACTATACGCAGAACGCATTTCCGGTGCAGCTTGTACAACGACGCGTTCGCAAGTTTACATACATACCAGTCACAAAACAATCGAAATTATTATTTAACAATATTGGTATTATTACAATATTGTATTTTACGCGTAGTATGTGAATTAGGATTTAATAGTATACTTACGTATTATCGTTGTCGGTTTTGCGGTGGAAGGGGGTCCGCAGAACCCTGGACTCCTCAGGTCCCGAGTTTAGACTGTAATATATTATTCGCTCAGGATGCTCCGATTTAAAATGCTGTTATTTTTTTTATTTATAAAAATGTAATTTAAGAATATAAGAAATTAAATATAAGAATTATATTTTAAGTAAAAAATTATTAATAAACTAAATATTCTTATGTCTTAATATATTATAAGATAATATCAAAGGACTCTCCTCTAAGAATTTTTTTTTAAAAATCGCCAATGTGTATAATTGTTGATTATCACATAACCAAGCCAATATCTATTACAAGTTTTCACTAGACCGTAGTGTTTTCCAAGACATGTATATAATTGTTTTCAATATAGAAAAAATGCTTTTTTATCATTTGAACTACAATGACTATACTTAAGTCAGTTACTGCCCAAAAGTCAATACCTGTGTTATCGACACTAAAATAATGTTGTTAATGACAACTTACGATCGATAACTGTATTAGGTTGTGATAAATCTTTGAAACGGTTGACAAAACTACAGTTAAAAAATATGTGTTTTAAAATCGAGGTAATTTAATGACTAGTTATTGCGACCATCTACAAAAAATTATTACCTAGGGCGATAAACAATAGTTTAAACAAAAAAATGAGGGAGTTTTTATTATTTTTTTTATTTTGCATTTGTCACAGAGATTACAGCAAACTAGGGAGATTTCAAATGTAAAATTCTTAAGCTATTGCTTAAGTCTCATTGGTTGGTCATTATCAAAACACGAGCACATAGCACACCGATCGTCATGGTAACGGTGGAAGTGGTTTCATTGAACATAACGATTATGGACCATTCGGATACAGTTAATTGTTTTAGATCAACCTGCACTCATATAAGAAGATAGTCAAATATTTTATATAATAGGTAAGTAAAAAAGTAAAAAATGAAACTTCAATTCTTTCGAAAGAACTAGTTTGGATTTAAAATAAAAAAACATAACAAATAAAGTGAAGACAGGGACAATACTCAGTGTTTATACAAGAAATATATAATATTATAATATTATTATTATAATGTTTATATCATATGTTTATAATAAAGAGTAAAGCCGAAGGAATGAAATCATTTATTTATTTCAAAAGTTTTTATTTTTTTTATTTTATTTCCGTTGTACCCATTTATACGTATTAACCGTATACCTATACTGTACCACCACGATCAGGTAACCACGTTAACCTTTGGTAAGAGAACTTCCCGTGAACACCAATGACGTGGTCACATCGTCGAGTATTTAGGACCATCGACGCAGTTTTCGCGTCGATGTCGTAAAATTCCGTTTCATTGCGGCGATGATGCAATTACGACGGGAAAAACGTATGCCCTTTCGGTCATTAGTGTAACGGCCGCTATGTGCAGATTTCTTAATAGGTTTTACGATTAGTGAAAAATGTATAATTTATACGAGCAGCATTATCACCCGGTTAGTCTGTGTGTGTGTGCGTGTCGGTCTTTTGCGATTTATTGTCATTAGTCATATAATATAATATTTGCGCCCTTCCGTATTGCAGTCGCCGCGGATGATGTCATTCAATCCGCCGCCGCTGTGCGGCCGACTGCTGTGTATGTACGCGCTGGCTGAAGTGTACTCATAATAATAATAGTAATAATAATAAAGAGGAGAGTCGCTAGATGACTAATAGCCCGTACAAAGGGTAAAAAATACAAGTTTGAATGGGCCTCCGGTCGGTCGCACGGTTGTTTGGAAAGGGATTTTCGGTTTGACTCATCATCTCCCCTGCAGCAATACGAGTCGACGGCGGCACGCCGTACGCCGCAACGACAGACCCCATCGACAACGAGCTGCACCGGTCCGATGTAAACTCGGGATTAAAACCTGTCGAGAGAATCAATCGTCGGGGACGCGTAAATCCGCCGTGAAAATTCAAAGCGACAAACACGCGGGGGAAGCGAATTATGCCGCTGTACGGTTTTCACATGGGTTAATACCCCAAGATTAGGGTGACTACAATACGCGATCAGCGTATCATGTGTACGCACAAATACATGGAAAGGTGAAAAGCTTCGGTTCAAAGCCAAATCCTTCAGATGTCCGCGTGATGCGTCTTGCGTTTTTTCCGTAACGAACTCAAAAGGGCGTTAATGTTCCGTCGACAGTATACAATACGCGTTGCGCGATATATTTTTAGTGTGGCGACGACGAGAGTATGACGAAGTGACGAAGGTACTTGCGTGACGGTGGCGGCGCAGATGAATATCCGGAGGACCCGCCCGAGCCGTAAAATTCGATCCTTTGGTCGGGATTGTAACTGCGGCTCGCACTGCAGAAAGCTTTGTGTACCGGAAAGTCGGAAAGCGCGAATCACTTAATATTTGTACGGGTAAGGAATGACGACACGCGTGCACGATCGAATACAACACATTGCGCGAATACAATACAACAGGTGAAACAAACCGCATTGCACTGTATCGAGCCGATGTTATTCGTTCATGTCGTAAGTTAAAAAAATTATCATCTAGTCCCGGATACACAACCTTTTCCCGAAATGATCTCGTGTGGTCACTATGGTTGACAACAGTTTGCCTAATAAGGACGAGGAACGCTCCAAAAACTTGTGTAGGCTGCTAACTACAACGCCTTTCACAAGCACAGGTTTGGACCGCGTGTATTCTGGGAGTACCAACGGTGCAAGAAACCGGATTGGGAATTGCGATCTTCCGAATGCGTGATTCTAAGTCTTCGAAAACGAAATTCCCAGCGAACATATAATCGTTACATCATATTATCTATGAACGATTGTTATTATCTAATGCAGCGGTTCCCAAACTTTTATGACCATGGAACCCTTAAGAAATATTTTTGTTTCATGGAACCCCCTAACATCTCTAACTCCAACTTAACATCAATTCTGTAATTATTTGTATTTGCATTTATTTTTATTATTGAAAAACTAATAATCAAAAAATGTTTTAAAGACAGTTCATGATTATTGTTTACTACAATTACTGTTCTCAATATTCAGGTACATCTCACGGAACCCTCAAGATTGTCCCACGAAACCCTTAGGTTCCGCGGAACACACTTTGGGAATCGCTGATTTAATGTACGTAATGGAGGTCCTGGCCAGTGGCGCACACAGGGAGGGTCAGGGGTGTCGACTGACACTACTCAGAAAATTGGAGGATGGCTAGTACTGTGTGAACTTGTATGAATATCTGTTTAATTTAATACTAAACAATTCAGCTATCCAAATCAACATACTAATTATGTTTACCCTAGAACTATAGAACTAAAGCGTCATATGAGAATAAGTAGTAGTGGTCAATCACAAAAATTATGCTATACAAATTTATAAATTAATATCTAGAAAATTAAAAAATAATTAATATTAGGTTTATTTTAAAAATTTTTTTTTAGTATCTTTGTTAGTAAGAAAAAACCAAAAACACTTAAAAATAAGAGTTATACTATGCATAAACTCAGATTTTACCGGTAGGGGTGGATGGATACCTCGAAATATATATTTTCGACACCCTTGTCAAAAATCTTCTGTGTGCCACTGGTCCTGGCCCGTTTAAAATGTAAAATACCTATACATAAATAAATTACTTTCAGTCCCATCGTGATCCGTAGCAACACCGAATCGTTATTCTCACGACGACGACCGCAGCAGCGGAAGTGTATACAAACGACTTAGGAAAAGCCGACGATGGTAAAAATAAAATAATAATAAGAAAAAACCCGATCGAACCATTCTTTGGTTGGGAACGCGATCACGCATCTATCGGTCAGTCAACCGGTTCTGGTGGACGATTGCGCTGCGCCCGTGCACCCACACATTACCGTTTTCGACGTGGTCCGATTACCGCGATGAAGGTCGCGCTCATAGGCGGGACTAGCAATCTACCGACCCTATGCCGAATAAAAATGTTGACGCCATTATCCAAAAAAATCATTTCTGTACATCAAGACGCCTTTATAGCACAACAATATTTTCTCAATATTACGTAATTATTTTGTCTTTTAGATGAACTAACGCGTCGTCAACAATAATGGATCGTGTGTGGATGTACACTAGGTATAATCGTGAAGCACGGCAAACGTGGATCCAATGACACCACGTAATAGAGACTTTGGGTCCGAAAACGGCCAACCGATATGCTCACGTACTGATCTGCAAGGCTGTAACGGCTGCGGTGTACGTGAACTGTGCTGGTTAACAACAACAAAGTACCGTGCAGTGAGCACACGCTAATATACACTGTCAGTGACGGAATTAAGTATCAGGAGATAAGTAACAATAAGAGGCCCGTTAAAAAAAAAAAAATTTTACTCATCATAAAACTGATATATTTATTAAATACATATTAATGTATTAAAAACTAAAAAAAAAAAAAAAAACGTAATTCATGTACATTAAAAAGTAAATTTAAAAAAAGCGTTAAAAATAACAGACAATTGTCAGTTTAGGTTTTCGAGGCCCCGGTGCTTTGCGAACTCGCGAAACTCGGATCTCAACACTGCACGTTGTACGGTGAGATGCTGCTGCACGATTTGGTTCCGAAATTCTCGTTCGTCGCGACGGATGCTTACGATAAAATCAGTCAGAATGGTGTGAGGGCCGTCTCGATTCACAACTGAACCCGATCGGGTCTTATTCTAGCCACCCTGCAAACTCGCGCAGAATCTATCACCTTTACGTTTCCCGTACAGGTCCGATGCGTTTTCGACCGCACAAAATGTACGTGTCGCCGTCCGTACGTTCTCGTATTATGCAACCGTTGTACCCCTTTTATCCCTGTCGGACGCATATCCGTTTACGGCGAACGTTCCGAATCCTGTCGTCCACAATTTTCGATCAGTTTTTCCCGCCCCGCTTTGATTTCGTTCATAGCCATATGACATAAAAGTGCAGCTCAATGACGAATTCCCAGCAGTAAAAAATGCGTTGCAAGAGACGTGCGCGGCTAGTTTCTATTTCGAACACACGTCCCTGCCACGCGCGTCTGCAGTTCTCTAGATAATTAACCGGTGAAGCAGTACTGGCACGTACCACCCGCGTCCTAAGGAATCGCACATTGATACGTCTACGTTTCTCGATTCGCACGCAAACATCGATCCGTAACGACAGCAACACCAACAACGGCAGACAATCAGAGGCACGAACTAGTTAGAACTATTGGGGAAAGGAGGACAAAAATAATTCAATACTGTATAAAAATAAATTGGTCGCTGCACTCGTATAACATAAATTACGTTTTAATTGTATTGATCATAGCTTATGGTTGAGTCTGAATATTGATCATCGAGTATCGATCGATTTCTATCCACCTACTAAATTAAGGGGGCAGTTGACTCCTATCCCCCTGTTCCCCTAGATTTAAGCCTCTGACGACGATGTTAAACCGGTGGCAGGACTAATAACATGATTCATTATCTTTTATGTTACGATATGTGCGCAGTGTGATTCATACGTGTTTGCGCCATCGCATTGTAAGACGTCTGCCCGTATACCAATGGTAGAACTGCCTCGTACATACCGACGCGATTAAATCATAAAAACACAGTGTTTAAAATACGTTACGTTTATGTTTTCAATGTATTCGTTTTTGTATTTGGATGGTAAAATATAAAATACAAACAAACATTATATGTTGACTCAAATTACAAATAAAAAAAAATTTAAAATACATGTTGGGAGGGGGATACATATTATAATCATTATACTAATATCTACAAACACAGCCTTTACTTTTTGTTAAATTAAAAAAAAAACATACATACATGTTCATCTTTTTTTTCGATATTAATATATAATAATAATGGTGTAATTTTTTAAAAAATAGTAGTCTCAGCGGGTAATAATAATTTTCTTATTACTATGTACAATTTGCAAGACTAGATAATGCTTGTTTTTCTCGATTCGTGTCAAGTGCCATGTTGCGCCCAACCGCGAAAAATACGTCCCAGATTCAAACGGTACACGCAGTTTATATTCGTCGCAACAACAATAATACAATATTTATAAATTTTCACATTCTTAAACATACGTACGTACGTATATATTATTAAACATTTAACTTTAATTTTTAATATTTATTTTTTTCTCAACATATCTATACTATATTTATTCTATTTGAAAATTTGCGCGCGCGACAATGAATGTGCGTGTGCTTGAGAGTAAAAGAGAGAGAGGGAGAGAGAGAGAAATAGAAAAAAATATATATATATATATATAGAGAGGTGAGAGAAAAAGAGAGTGGATACACTAATTATAGGAACACATTAATAGGTTGGAATATCTCAAACGTAATGATATATATACATATATTTATCTTAAAACATGCCCGAAGCGGGGACACGATACCTTGTCTCTGTCCTGCACACGCGTAAACCCGGATCGTAGCGCACGATGGTCGGGTTTTGAGTAGGTAAGGGATGAGGCCGAGCCACGTTATGTACTGCACCCGGGCGACAGTAGTTCGTCGGCCGCGGACTGCTGTTGGACAGCGGCCCAGGAATGGCCGCAGCGAGGTGACTGTTGCTGCTGCTGCTGCTGTTGTTGTTGTTGTTGTTGTTGTTGTTCGTACTGCAAGTTTTGCTCCAACTCCAACAGCTGCCCCATAAAGTTTAGGTTCGGTGAAATGATCGGCCGCGCAGCTTTCACCGTCTTGTAAGCGTCGACCATGGAAATCTTCCGGTGTCGCATCACGTACGCGATCGCGATGGTCGGGGACCGCGAGATACCGGCCTGGCAGTGTATCAGTACGCTTCCTCCGGATTTCCGAGCGCCCTCTGTAAACAATCAAACATTGATTATGGCCGACGACGAACTATTTCATATGCGTAATTGGGGAAATTTATTAGGGGGGGGGGGCAAAAATATAATTACATAACTAACGAAAAGGGTGTCCGAAGCTAAACGCTGCTTTACTACCTACATATTATTATATAAAATTATTAATTTTCTAACACTGTTAGATAAGCGAAAATTTAAAATAAAGAATTAAAAAAAAAAAAAATGTTATAGTATATAAAAGCTATAACCAGCTGTTTTGTACTTATTTTAAAACAAAGTATGTTAAATATCAGAAGGGGCACTGCCCCTCCTAATTTATTCTAGGGGGACAATTGCCACCCCTTGCCCCCCCTCCCCGTTTACGCCTATGATCAAGTTATTTACTCGGAGGAAAACGATTAAGGACGAAGGACCGTGTAAAGTGACGAGCAATGCTAATCAAGTCGTCGAGCGAGTGAAGTTTCCTCCTTCGCTGCAAAGCAACCGAGCTTAGTCGGTACACGAAAGCAAACAATATACGGTCGGGTCGATTGACGTTTTGTAACTTATAATATTATTGGCGCGTGCGTGCGGTTTTATTTTGTTTAATCCCCCCGAATCAATATTGGCACAGATAGTGTACAACAGGCAGCAGCCATCTGTACACAAAACACCACTATATACGTCTTGCACAGCACCTATTTACTGGTATACAAAACACACAATAGTGACTCATCGAGCGCATCGTCAATAAACGACGTCGTGGCGTATGTTTTGAGGTTAATTTTAGCTAACGACTGGGCCAGAAATAAACAAGTCGCACGCAGCATCCGAATTTGGCTATAAAAGAGCAACTGTGGTCGGATCTGGTAGACGTCCAGCGTTAAATCGAACCTCGTGTGGTGCGCGTACGTCCAATCTATAATTTTAATTTTGGCTTCAGAGGATTCTAGCTCGTGCGTCTATTTCAACTGCCGTGTAATTCCCCCTGCGCTACACTATTCTTTCTGTGTTATGCTCAACGTGTTTATATATGTATAAAAACAGCAGCGGTGTAGGCATTGCGCCGCGTGATGTTCTAATTTAAGATTTCCACGCTCAAGTCGCGCCGCCGCTGCAGGATCCTCCCACGGTACGTTATTGAAATTAATAGTGCACGGCGTGCGTTCGGGTGGCGTATACGAGGGCAACAGGAGCTTCCATGACGTCATCCCCGTCGTAACGTCAACGGGTCACGTGTGTATAGTATACGCGACGGCGGTGCCCCTAGCGAACGTTTATAATATAGGGGTCGCGCACGACGGGTAAAGGGGTGACAATCACAGGGCGATTGCGTTATGTCCGGGTACGCACACGTATATGAGTCATTAGCAGTGTTTTAGGGGAGTGCACACCAGCCGGCGGCTACGGGTAGGTATATAAATATAATATAATCTCGAACCGACGACAATATTTGTACGCACACGCATGTGAAACATGTGTACACGCGCACACGGATTGAACGGTCTGCAGCGAGTAGCAGTGGGTTACGACTACGACGTAAATATCACAATCGTGTATAATAATAATACCGATATCGGTGTGAACACGGCTCGGCAGCGTAATGATAATATGACTCATGCCGGAGAGAGAGAGGTGGTCGTGCGCGCCGATGAGCTATAAATGGCTAAAGCGCGACCGCACCGGCGGCGGCGCGCTCGTCTAGAAATCCGCTCTTATACACACGTGTGCGGTGAACGCGGTTTCGTGCACGTAAAACAATAACATGGACGTTTCCTGCAGGGATTTTGGGTGCGCGCGTGCACATGCACATCGTACACAGTTTCCTGTGGCGTTTTCAAACACATCGTTGCACCGTTTCGTCTCGCACGACGCGCAGCAGCGGACGAAGAGGAGTAGAAGTAGGCGAGAGAATAGGGCGTGCGGCTGCTTGCGTTTCCGGGCGGGGTGTCCGCCGTCAACGTGATGTCAACATGCGCGAATGAGGGACAGACACCGCGTCGGAAACAATTCAAACAATAAAACTCGGTCAAAAACGGGTGACGTCATCTACAATCGAGTGCCCTGCGCGCGAAGTATACAGCTGTCACTATGTACATGACTCACGGCGGGGCTAAGGGGAAGCACCATCAGGGGAGGTTTCTGTTTTTCCGCTATATTTCACACATACACACCGTCCTCGTGCAGATGATTGCGCAGTAGAACAATCCTCCATGCCCCCGTAACAACAGCTCGCTCACCCCTTGTCGCAGTATCACAACAATAAACATTGATATTATTTGGCGCGCATTTAACCAACGAACGTATTACGATAAACAAGGGTATAAAGCTTATGGTTCCATGCATATTTATGATAAAATTTAACCATTGAAATGTCCGCCGGAGATTTTTCGGACGCTTGTATAAGGTCAAAATAAGTCGGACAGTGCAACTTACCAATAAATTCAAATGCTTCCTCGAAGTACTGTTTAAGGTTAGCGTGACCATTGTCTAGCACTGACAGACGTTTATACACGATGCCAGAGGTTCGGTGGTCCATGGTCGGCGACGGGGACTGTTGGCTGGTTGTCACGTTTAGCACACGTGTTATCCCGTTGGCGGTCATACCGTCCCGGTCGTCGGCATCCTTGCTGTTACCCAGATACAAGAATGGCAGCACCTTGGTGAGAGGATGGGTGTCCATTAATTCGCGGGCCGCGTCCTGCGTGCAGCTGGCGCTTAATGGTGCCTGCAACAATGAGTTTTCGCACATGTCCTTGTGTCGAGAGTGAAACTCTTTGTGCCCACCTGCGAAATAAAAAAAAATTCTGTGAAAACTAATCAGAAAATAAAACGAAAACTGGCTTAGATCAATTATAAAAAAAAACTGTTATTATAATCTACATAAATCGTTACAGTGGAAAAAAATCATTAATTTTTCATTGACTAAATGAATACATGCAATGGTCGTGTTTTACAAACAGAATCGATGTTTGTACACGAAATGAAGAAAACATTTTTGTTTATAAAGATAGAATAACACTTTTGAAAACATTATAATTTTAAAATACTTTATATGGTATTAATATAAGCTGTCCTAGACGTTTTAGTTTTAAAATAAGGAAATAATTTAGTAAGAAATTAAATTAAATAAATATAACACTTTTATCAACATTTAAAGTGTAAAAATAACACCATTTCGTACGTAAAAAAATAAAATAACTGTATACATCGTATATATAGTAAGATTATTAAGTATTGTAGCTATGAGTAATCGCGTAGTAATTCTTTTCTGAATCATTAAAACTTTCTGGTTTAAAGTATTTTGAAAGCGATCGTATTAAGGTTATATATTCAATTTAATTTTAGTAGTAGTTTTCGTAAACTATCACTATATAAACTTCTTTTATAAACAAACGAAAAAGGAAAAAATATATAAACAGTGTTTGTTTTACCAAATCTCAAAACAATCACCAACGAAACAGTATATAATTGTATAAACATTACATATAAGTAACGGTAACACATCTAAACGGAAGTAAAATAACAAGCGGAATCAAATGTATACTAAATATATTTTACTACGACAAACGTGTATTTATGCCACGTACGATAAATAATTATTTGATTTTAAAAAAAGGAATAACAACATATAAATAATTGCTGGAAACCAAATAATAGCGGAAATACAATATTTATATAATTACAATTACAATAACAATACAGTTACGGAGATATGTAGCAAAGTTATATAGTAGACATTTGATACGGTTTTTATAGAAATATTTCAGTATCTCAATCGAGACACGGAAAGACATTTTGTAAGGAATATATACGATGGTACGAGGCGCATAGTTGTACAGAAACAATTAATGATATGTATTGCAAATTCGATTGATAATTTAATCTTCTATTTTTGAAGATTCCGTACAAATTTCGCCACCATGATCCCCGGGGCCTATACGGAAATTTGCGGTAGACACAAATGACCCAAGCAGAAACCGCAGTAATCGCGATGCAATTATACGATACGTATATACGTATTATCGTATATGTGTGTGTGTATTATTGCTCATGTACCTGAGCGGATTCGACTCCACGTGGCGCAAGGGTCCAGAGATAGTTTAAGCTTCAACGTGAGTTTCTTGTGTCCAACCGCGGCAGTCATATCGGGATTTCTCGGCGAAAGTCGACGGGAGTGCAACGAGAAGAACAACACTACGCACACAGCAGTGTCGGCGGAATGATGCGACCGTGTCGTGTCGTCTCTTCGAATACGAGTATTAATTACATAAATAATATTGAAATCGAAAAAAGGTGATCACGTTTCGTAAACGGCGGAACCGGCACACAACGAACAGCCGAGTCCAAAGCGCACGTGCCTGTATCGGAACGAGAACGAAAACGGAAAAAATAAAAAAGTTTTATGACACACAATACTGCTATAGACGATACGTGTGCACGAGTCCGTCACAAGTATTCAATAATATCAATAAACTAATGTCACCGAACGATCGTCACTATACTTTCATGTTTTACTATTCCGCGTCTGGTTCTCGCCACGGTACGCGACGGACGGACGTGCGGTTCGTTGCGATTGTGAGTCGGTTATGAACGGCTATGCGGCATCGTTCGAATCTGCGCGAGCGACAGTCACACGCGGTCCTCCGGAGTCTCCCCGCCGCCATCCCGTCGACAACGTTACAAAGCTACGGCTGCGCGGGGCGGGGCTTGGTGGGAGGTGTTTCCGGGGAGCACGCGGGGAGGGGAAACGCGATATATAAACACATACTACGCGGATCGTAAAATGCCAAACCGGCTGCGGGTATATAAAACATCATAACCTCTCCCGCATTAGTCATCCGACCTTGTCTCCTCCCCCTCGACTTCCCCTCACGTCGGTCAAAGTCGCTGCCGCCGCCGCCGCCGTCGTGAATGAGAGTACACACGCTCACTCACACCTACACACGCTCCAACTTTGGCGCGCGCGCGCACTAGCTTACGTTTTTAAAAACACAAGTTTCGATCGTTTTTTCTCGACATTAATAATGTTGATCCGAAGAAAAAATTCGACAAACGATATCTATAATATTATTGCGATTAAACTGAAAACAATTACGCATGGATACCCGTCGAATTATCTTGTTATCATAATTAAACTGTTATTATACGTACTTTTATTATTATTATTCAACTGCTACTACGTGGCTGAGTTGAGCACAGAAGCCGTACGTTTCCGGACACCTCATTCTAGAGAGTTTTACATTATGACTACCGTCAAACTTTTGTTTTCGTATGCGAATTGGAAAAATAAAATAAGCATTGCAATACAACGGTAAACAGTAAATTTTATTTTTAAATTAGTGGCTTTCGATTGCATGCAACTCGCCCAATTTCCCGTTTTTGGAATGGGCGGGATTTTTCGAACGTATTTGTAGTCCTATACGCGCACATAATATATCTACGATTGCACCCCTATACTTTATCTCTAATCGGAAACAATTCGATTCGACCGATTGACAACACCCCCTCATCTAAGTAGATTTAAGAAAAACAATTGTTAAACGCCACCAATACCGGTGGTAGTAATATGTTATGTATCAGGGTAGAACATATGTATCGTTTTATCAAACCGTATATTCATCACGTCCACGATTGAGTATAAAATCGACAAAACGGTTTATATAAAATTGAGTTTTAAGTTAAAATCTTTCCTCAGATTCTGTTCCTTTTTTATAAAAAAAATTATTGCCGGTGAAAAAGGTACAATATAGTATTTTCATGGATTCTATCGATATATCTAAAACCGCTTTGATAATGAAGTACGCATTCACAACATCGTTATCATTACACCCTTTTTTTACGCAGGATAATCAATCATTTAACCGTGTCACTTTATATATATAGTATACGCAAATAAAAATCAATGAGATACAAGTCGGCACGTGGTCGAGTTGGAGCGAGAATAAAATACGTCTTGATGGTAGGCGATACAATTTTGAGACACCTTTAAAACGGTTCAAATCGACTTTACGCGTTATAGCTACTATCGATTAAGTATAAAAAGTATTCCTAAAAAGACTGAGTTCCCAATTGCCACAATTACTCATAGAGTTGGTATAAACTGCGTTAAGATTCTGTACATATACATAGGGTGTTGTTTCAAAAAGAGCGCAGGAATTAAATTTGCTATAAATTAAATCAATTTTTTTAAAAAAACATAACAAATATATCATTCTTTTCAGGAGAAGTTAAGATTTAACAGTGAAAAACAATATCGGACATATGACCCTCCCTACTATCCCTCTTGAAGTGTAACAAGTAGCGCCGTCTTGTTGTAATCAAAAATACCTACTAAGCTCAGTCATTTTCTTTGGCCTTATTCGGACCAAATGAACATAAAAATGTTTGGTTTCAACTTGTCACACTTCAAGAGAAACGATCACTCTGCTGCATGAAAAGTTCCTGGACAGACTAATTTCGTTGTGTGGCCAAAGCTACCCACCTCGATCTTACGATTTGAAACCATGTAATTTTTTCTTAAAGGGTTAGACTAAGTCACGAGTTTACCAGAACAAAGTTCGAAAAGTCTTGGAACTTAATCAAGAAATTCGTCGTATTCTCAACAAACTTGATGGGAAAATGTGTTATCCATTGATGTTAAATGTTATGGAAAAAATAATTGGCTGTAGGGCTAGTAGGGAAGATCATATGCCCGATATTGTTTTTCACTGTTAAAACTTAACTTCTCTTGAAGAGAATGATGTATTTGTTATGTTTTTTTAAAAAAAAATTGATTTAATTTATAGCAGATTTAAATCCTGTGTTACTTTTGAAACATCCTTTATAATAAATCATACATATCGAACAAGGCATATAAAAATTGATGAATTTTTTTAATACATAAAAGTGTAAAAAAAATATCTTGAAAATTCGAGATCCATTAGTTATTAGTATGTGCTGTATAGTAACCAATGAGGGCAAAATAGTAAAAATATTATTTGTTTATTTTGAACAATGTTTAAGTAATAATAAATATATTGTCGTAATCGATTATAGTACACATAATTCATAAAAACGATTTAAAAAAATCACTCATCGCATTTTTAATAAATAAATATTTTACGGTGGACGCGCGTGTTTCGTCTTTTATTTATCAAAACATAAAACTATTTTATTTTATTATAAATTATTATGATAAATAATAACACGATAGATTTTTAAAATAAGTAATTTTAACTTATTCAAATTAGGATATAAGACGTGTCATTGTATAAATATTTTATTATCTATAGTAAGAATTTAATCTGATTTTAATATAATTAACAGTTACTACTATAAACTGTATTGTGTTAATTAAATGACTGATGAGTCATACATATACAAGCAACATAGCGAGTTAACACTACTAAGTCTGGCATAAACGAATATAGGATTCAAAAGATTTGTTTTTTTCTTTCTACACAGGGTTATAAAAACTTTTCTTCGTACAAAATATAAAATGATTAATTATTGCCAAGTAAAAAGCATCATAATAGTTTACAACGTTAGTAAACCGGTTATACGATGGAATGACAAAATTGTGTGGCCTTGGTATAACTATGAGACCTTTACACACATTTCCTTATTTCTTCCTTGCTGAATCAGAATGACCAATCCAAGAGGAACAATGAACTTGCAAAATGATTCAAATATATTACATATCAAACAGATTAAGTATATATCGCAAAATTCAAGGAAACGGACTATGATGTGTGTTTTTTATACTATTTACTATATTATAGGAATGGTGAAATATAATTGGAGACTCCTTAATAGTATAGTTATCTTAAAAACTATACAATTGAATTGTATCTATCAACTATTAAATATTTTAAAAGTAATTAATAAAAAAAAAAAACATTTTCATCATATCTAGATAAATTTTATCAGTAAAGTTAAAATGATAATATACATAAAATGTATAATTTATGCAATAATATATTTCTAAAAAAAGTATGAAAATACATTTCATATACAATATATATATAAATATAAAAATGGAATCTTTGTCATACATGTTATCTGAATCTACTGCTCCGATTATCTCAATTATATTTTGAAAAGAGTACATCCCGGAGCAAGTTTTAAGCTTCATTTAAATTCTATAAGTTAATGGAGTAATTAGTTAATTTATAATTGTTTATTTTTCAATATATCCCGGCACAGTACAACCAAAAACATGTTCACATGGGTTTTATGTTAAAATTGTCGATTAAACTATCACTGAGTAACTAAATAAGAAAATTTTAACAATAACAGCAAGAAAAACTAACTGTCGTTTAAACTAACGTTTTATCGTACTGTATTAAAATAAAAGAATTTCAGAAATTGTTATATTAAAACGGATTTAAATGATTTAATACGTTTTGAAATATGACACACAAACATGAACAGTAACGTTGGCGAAAAAGGATCTAGAATAGTTTTCTATACTAATAATACGGATAGGAGAAGCAATAACGAGCTGTCGAGCGTTTTTCGATATGTTTTCGAATCAAATTTCTTGTGAACAGAAATGGGTGTTACTATGGGAAAAATAATCATTATTTTTCTTCTCGCCGTCAGAATATTATATATAACATGGTTATTATATAGAAGTAGTCAAGATCCATGACGTAATATCTCCAGCATGATATCATGTTCACTATTTCTACACCATTACAACATTTCATTATTTGCCGCAATAGTCATTGTGTTTATTTAACGTGACAACAATTATCTTTTATCAGTAAAATTTTTCTAGAATGTGACTGGATAATTTTCTTAATTACCGGTATATAATTGATATTATAGACGATGTAGAGAAACAAAATTCTTAAAATCATAAACATCCAAAGACCAACGGTGTATTTGAATTGGAATTTATAATCATAATCGGAAGCCAATAATAAAATGTTTTGGTTTTTAATGAATTGTGAATGAACAAAAAATATGATGCTATGAAATAAAAACGAAAAAAGTTCAAACTATGATAATATCTTATGGTTAATATATATAAACCTTTATTAAGGTTGATGTTTCTATCAACTAAAATAAAAATTTGTATTTATAAAATTAGAAGTTGAGAAAATTATTTTTATTTTAAAAAATGTGATTATTTGTTAAGATTGTAATATTATTTTGCAGCGTTAACAGAGTGGCACACAATGTTTTTCTTACCTCGTCATATTTCACTTGTAACAATTTTGTATAATTTTTCCCAGAAAAATAATTACTCATACTTATTGGTTCTTTTTTGTATGTATATAAAATATCCCACGGTATCTATAACTTTTAATTTGTACAAAAATTACAGAGGAAACTCTTAACCAATTGTCAATAAGTCAAAAAACACTGGGATAGCTTGAATAAAATACCAAAATATTACATTTGGTATTTACATGAATAATACTTCTAGTAAATCTATGTAAACATAAAATTAAAACAATACAACTAAATCCTTTTTATGGATATATAGGTCATTTAATTCATCAAACTATATATTTAAGACGGATAGTTTAATCAACTATCATATCACTCTGACCATTACTTCTAGAATGTTTTACTTTTAATGTTTGTAATTACACAAATAAATAAAAATTAATACAAAATAAAATAAAGTACCTATATGCAAACTACATGCATTATACTGTTATAACCGCTTTTAAGTCATTACAATAATAAAAGAATAACATTTTTTTTTACGAAAGATAATAACACTTGTTTCAAATTAGTCTTTCACCTTGCTACTAGTGATTAAAAATTATTTAAACAGTGAAAACTAATTTATTACATTTTGCTTATCAAGAAATATATAAAGGGTGATTACATAAGTAATCTGTATAATATAAAATCATTTTACTATTATAAACGTCTCCTGTATTAAAACTTTAATCCCTATAATCATATGGAAAATTTGCAGTGAAGGCTCGAACTTTTTTTCTATGAATAACAAGTCATTTTTTTAAACAGTCGACCCCAACATTTTTTTAATTTTTAATTATGTAAAATAAATTCTTAAATTTGATTTTTAATATAATTTGACTATAGTTAATAGTTTTTAACTGAATGTATCGAATCATAAATAATTTAAAAATAAAAATATGAAACTAATATTTTTAATTTATCTATTATTTTTTATGAATCATATGATCATAAAGCCACCGCTGTAGACATCCAATATAACTGAATAATTTAAACGGTAAATTAAAATGTACATACGTATAATATAAATGTATTTATTATGACGTAAAATATAAACATAATTAATGTGAAATCTGTGTGCATTATAAATGATACAAACTATATTCCATACAAAAGTATAACGAAACAATTTGAAAACGTTAGACAATAGTTTTGGAATAAGGTAAAAAAATTGAATTTCAAAACAAGTTTGTTGCTCTCATATATTGTACTTGAACCCATCCAACTATGGTAATTTTTGAGTTCATATACATTATTTTTATGTTAAATATGTTTTAGTCACCATAACAAAACGTTTTCTTGAAAAATAACTATTAAATAAACACAAGACGTCTTTTTTAACAATCTATAATCTGGAAAACATTATACAATGTATATATTGAAGTGAGTCAGCTATATAGGTCTTTAATCTTGAAGCATTTGGAACGCTTAAATACATGAAGTTTGATAAATTTTCAATACGAATGACTCATGCTAATGAATCGATTAAAATGATTAACTCGAAAAACGTATTCTTAAATGGATAACCCTTTCAGCACTCAGCCGTAGAAAAAGTAAATAAATCTAAGACGTATCATACTACTCATTAAGTTTTAATGGCATAATTAATTTGAATTACGATACAACTAATTTTTATCAAACAATCGTACAAATTGAAATTTTTTTTACATAAATGTGAAATCAAAAATGAACTTTAAATAAAAAAATTTAGTATATAAACTTAAAAATACATAAGTTTATACAGAGATCATACACTGATAATTAGATATATTAAAATTAAATAAAAAGTACGGATAATTTATTTTATTAAAACATTAAACTTTATGGGTTATTAAATTGTATAATTATTAAAACATTTGGTAATTATTTTTATTTTGGAATCTTACAATAGGTATATATAATCAATTATCACTTCGAAATACATTTATAATAATTATGAATTAGGAAATTGTATCTTAAGCATTCAACTTATTATATAAAGATATAGTGTCAATATTTTTTAACTTAAAATAAAGAGATTAAATATGTATAATTAAGTATACATAGTTATTTAGATTTTTTTTTATATAATTTCATGTCTTTTTCAGATTACTTAAACTATTTTTATTATGTCATTATTTCATTTTATAATAATTATTAATTGGCTTTATTGATATAGATTTAAACAGCATTTACTGGTATTACCACAGGATATAGTTAAGGGTAGAAAATAAAAGGGATACTAGTTGTTAGTCATCATTGTGTATTTGATTGTATTGTGTATAATCCATAGGGATTTTTCAATTAGGGACACACACCACGAATACGACAACTCCGAACCCTTCAACAACAAACCAGATGTTCTAAATTCTATGAAAGCTGATGTTTTGAATAATGTATAAGTCAGAAATAAAGTTTTCCGTTTGAGTAATAGGTTCATTTTTTTTTTTTTTTTGTGCGGATTAAATAGGTATATTATAATACATAAATAAATCTGAGTTTATCTAATTTTCTCTTAATAATATGTTATATTCATAAAAAAAATCCCATTAGTAACGATATTTTATACATTTATATAAGTGTAAATATGTTTTAAATGTTGTGATGATTTTTATAAATTTGTTTGATTATTAAATGATTGTCATCAAACAATATATTTTTAAATTATTGTTAATCATAAGTAATAATATATCATGAGCAATTGTCTGAGTAATTTATTTATAATTCAATGATATTTCAATTATTCAGCATTTTAAGATAATACTGCTGATAATAAAATGTACATTGTACGTATAACATTTCAATTACTCGATCAACTAATTTTCAAAAAACAAGTTAATGCACATTTACACATTAATGCACATATAGCAAAAGTAATAACAATGAGATGTATACCCTTCGCTTGTACTTGATGACACATACACAACACTTGTAAGAAATCAGAAGGGTTGTTGGTTGAATAACTACTGTTTATTGTTTTCAGAATAAAATACGGGGTACTCATCTAGGAAACCCCACGTTAAAAGAAAGAAAACTACCCTAATATCGAGCTAGGGTTAGTCTTTTTATAATATTTCCCCTCAGTGTTTTTCAAATAAATCCGGGACATTTTGGAGATTAATATTTTTAAGTGGTCCATTTTTCTAATAAGAATTTTGTTAAAATACAATAGATTTTTCTATGGTAGAATTTTGATCAACAGTAAAAAATTAATTCCATAGACAAATAAAATACAAGGAAAATCATTTTTTCAAACTCAAGTGTTTTCAAATAAACTCAATTCATTGAAAAATCGTTAAATGTACGTACGAGTTGAACATACATTTATTTTTGTAAATATTGTTATTATTTCAGTTTTAAATGTTCTAAACTATACCTAATATAAATAAATTGTTGTTTATCTTAAAAATATACATAGAGGCAAATATTGTATAATATATTTTATACTTCGAATAATAATAATTAAAAAAAAAAAAAAAAAAAAAAAAAATGGAAAACAAAACAAATTGTAATTCTGTAGACTAAATATAATTGATTTTCTACGATACGAATTATGAATTTCTGAAAATCATTTTTAAGGTACATTATATTTTTAGTAAATGGTAGTAGTGTTTAAATTTCATTGATACTTCCTTGACATTTTTTATAACATATAAAAAGACGAAAATATAAATAAATAAATTTTAATAAAAGACTGTAAAAAATATAATTTTTATTGCGATAAAACACTCTATATGCACTTTCTATAAAATATTATTCACATTATCATTAGTTACCACTAGATATTCTGCTATAAAATTTAAAACAGGCATGTCAAATTCAAAGTATCAAATGGGCCAAATATATTGAACAGTTTACTACGCATGCCGCACATAAAAATTTTATATTATTTTATGTATAGCATTGTATACATTGTATACATATAAAACCAACAATAAAACTTACTCGGTTACAGTTTATTAGTGTAGAAGACGTAATCATGTATACCCAATATGACAATCTTTAAAAGTCTATGATAGTTGCGACATGACATTAATATTTTATAATTTATTTACTATTAATTTTTTATTTTGTCGATTGATATTGGGTAGCCGAGGGCCACAAAAAAAATTAGCTATGGGCCCATGCGGTCCGCGGGCCTCGTGTTTGACATAACTGATTTAACATAAAATTTGAGTATAAATGAAAATATAAGCATATTCAGGACGTGACTTCGTCTTTACTTATCCGATTTACATAATAAATATTAAGAAACATATCATTAAGTCACGTTGTTAAGGATTTTTTGGGAATTATGTGAAGCCATATTATTTAAATACCTCCTTTGTATAAAATCTATAAAAGTCACGTCGTTATGTCTGATGGGGACGCATATGCATTCCACCTGGAAGGGATATTTGCCAACATAATGGACAGCTGTTCTTTAAATTTACTATGCCAGTGATACATTGGTAGATATCAAAATAAACCATAATTTTATTATTTCCATAGCGAATATTGATGAAAACGTTTATAGACAAGCATGTGATACTTATCGCACGAATATATATGAATTTCCTTATTTCGTTTATATTAAAACTCCAATAATGATGAACGAACTTAATATTATTAGATTTCATTGAAACTAATACTTTTATACAATGATTATTTATGATATATTATATTTCAGCAACCACATGATGTTCATAATTTCATCTCGAATATAACCACAAATATTTATTTTTTATTAAGATTACATTTATCATTAAATAATGTATACAGGGTATATATAGTATTAAATTAAAATTTTCAAAACAATATTGTTTACTAAAAATATTCATGGAAAACAATACATTAGACACAAAACCTTAATATCGTAGCCAAGAGATCAATATAGATAATAATATTTTACTATGGATAATATCAAAAAACACGTACAAAGTAAATAACTTCATTATTTAAGCAAATAAATGACTATTGTCTCTAATTATTTTTCTCGCCTAAATACATATTATAACTTTATTATAATTTTTAGCTATCGCCGCAATTGATAATTAAGCACATTACAATAAATAATAATATTCTTATTATTAGAAAAATAACTGAAGTATATAACATGAATAATAAACATTTAATTTAGAAAACAGTGACTTCACCAATGATAACATGATGATAGTTTTTCTATTCTAGTTATTATTTGGAAGTCATTTGATGATGTCAGTGGTAAGTAATAGTTTAAATAGATAGAAGTACAGAACTAATAGTTAGGCCCGGAGGTCACATTTTTTCTAGCAGTTTCAATGTAATGGCTAAACTGTAAAAATTAAATTGATAAAGTAGCTAAATTAAGTGTACAGATAAATTATTTTCATATTTAGAATCAAACATGTGTAATTAATGAAAGAACAGTCATCCATCAGGGTATGATGATTATGTATGTTTCCGCTAATCCTCCTCATAAACAAATTAATATAAAATAAAGCCTTTGGTAACACAATATGTCATAATGGTAACATTTTTTAGATTTAGTCTATTAACAACCATAAAAATGAAAATATAAATATAAATTTCAAATAATAACATTAAAATATAAATCACAAAATTATTTATTTATTATTTTAAATTAAATGAATATGGTTTAAAGTTGGTTAGTTATTAAGACTTATTATTACTATTTGTTGGAAATTAGATTAAAGATAATATTCTATAATAATTAATAATCCCGTAGACAAATAAATTATTATAGTCTGCTCATTAAATTGATAATTATTTAATCTTAGTATCTCTATTACTGATAATATTAAAATAAAAAGGATAATTTTAAACAAATATTTATTTCTAAGACACTTTTTGTACAACTACCTATGTAAATTAAAAATATTACCATATTTATAAGTTTATAAAAAATGTTTGTATTTCTTAAATAATAAATTAAAATTTACTTTTATGTAGACGATCCTAAGTAAACTAAAATATTATTTGATGAATATAATACATATATTATATCATGATAATATGTATAGTATGTACATGAAATTGTATTTATATTAAAATGTTTGGAATTTGTTAATTTGTTAAGGTAAATGGTTTGCACTCATATTATATGAAGTTAACAGTTAGTTTTAAATAAACATATTATATCAAAATGTATTAATTATTTGTATATCCATGACTACTGATAAATAATTATTTACAAAATTAAGTTACAGTTACTTTACATAAATATCAATATTTATTTAGAATATGTGATGTTTAAAACTTAGTTTAAAACTTTAAAATATAATAATAAATGCCATAAAGTAAAATAAATATTCAATATTTTAACTATAGGAGGGAAAGTGTTTTAATAATAATATGGACCTTACAGTTAATTAAAAGGTACAGGATTTATAAGGATTATCAGGTTTTTTTTTAATAATACTAATAAATAGTTTAATGTAATGCATAGTCACTGACATTATTAATCAAAATTTATTTATTTATGATCTACAGAATAGATGTTTCCAAACTATTAAATTTAGGGGTTTTTTCAGATTTTTAAGGACTCCATTAGAGCCAAGGAGTACAAATTATATTAATACATTTTATTTTTGAAATTTAAAAACCTATTATCTGTATAAGTCAGTCTTTGTTATTAATACATAAAATGTAATGTGAATAATATTTAAAATAGTAATAAAACATAATTATTTATGTAATTAATAATAATTGAACATGTGAACCAATATTTATATTTTTAGTTATCTTCATTTTATATAAAATCAATAAATCATTAAAATACTATTTTTAATTAATTTAAATTTTTTTTATAAAATATGTTAATTAGAATCACTAAAATAAAAATTAGCAGGTCATACTTAAAGAGCCCCTAATTTACTATTTATAAAATATGAAAATAACTCATATTTTTCATTAAAATGTTGAATGTATTCATATAAAAATGTATATTTGTAATTTGATTAATGATTATTTTAAATAATACATAAACTAACTTTTAGATAGGTTCATAAAATACAATTTAGTATTTTAACTTTCTTCGACATTAATATAGTTTTAAATCAGTTATTTGAGATAACACATATATATATATATATATATATGTTATTAAACTTATATCAGGCATGCCCAATCTTTTTTTAAGTTTGGACAATATTTGAAGTTTATAATTATAATACTGATTTGGTATATTTCTAATAACTTTTTTGTATTCATTCATTCATTTTTAATTAAATTAAATATTTTTTTTAACATTCTGGTGAATCACTTTGTAAATTATATTTGAGAATTTATTGGTAAATTTTGTAAATCGTTTTTTAAAACTTATTATATAAAGTATTGTTTCAAATTATTAAAAATTAATTTGAGGTCAACAAAATAAGGTTTGAGAAACTGTTAAACTTGATCTTATTGATTTAAAAAGTAATAACCATTTGAAAAATGTATATAAAAATTTTACAGATAAACATACAACGTTAAAACTATTTATAACATTTTTTATGTTGATTTTCCAAAAATAAAAATTTATCAATGAGCATGTTTAAATTAATTAATATTTGAGAACAATCGTTTTTCCATATGAATTATACAAAAAGTTCAAACCGGTCTTGTTTAACCAGTGAACATTTACTCTTTATTGAGAATTGGTCAAACAAATTATACACTGAACATTGAAAAATTGGTTAAATCCTTTTAACAAAATAAAATCATTCATAAATTTCATACTAATTTATTTATATTTATTAATAATTTATAGCATTATTATTTTTTTTTTTAATTTAAAATTATTGTAAGATATTTTTTAGTTCTTAAAAGTTGATTAAAAATATATTTATAAATTTTTTTAATTTAAAAATTTATATTGTTACATTTTATATTTTTCATGGGTTCATTGGAATACTTCCGCGAACTGGAATTGGCCAGCGGTTTATAGGTTGGGCACGCCTGACTTATACAATGAATAAAACAAAATAGATTTTAAGCTATCACAATGTATGTGTTTTAACTTCCAACTATGACTTACCAATGAGAAAAGAAGGTTCTCTTTCATCGTCTACTAATGATGCAAGAATTAGCATCAGTGGATGGTTATGGGGTATCCTGTCTAAGTCAGTTGTGGAATCATCATATACCACTATTTCTCTATACCCCCGTCTTCTGAGAGCGTCTTTGGCGTCCCTTGAAGATGCCAACTCTACCAATGTTGCTTTTCCTGTTTGTAATCTCCGCCGGTTAATTCGATCAGCAACATTTACGTTTACGGCTCCCCTAGCATGGCTTACATTGTAGCACACGAACGATCGGCAATCGATGGCTAAGACTGCAGGCCCGAAAAGTTCCATTTTTTGTCTCAAAGAATCAGCGTCTATTCGTTTAACCTGTAATTAATTACAAATAGCCTATATTACACTGAAACGAGTCATAAATAATGATAGCAATACAAATAAAAATAAATACAAAATCAATGACGTACCATTTTACTAACATACAACACTAAAATTAAATCTAACCTGACCAGATACGTTCAACCTTTTGACATTTTAATTACATATGATATCAAGTTTTATAATATTTATAAATATGCTATTAAGTCATCCTTTAGATGAGTCAGTTTTTTATAACTGACGATTGATCACCGATTAGTCGATATGAATAAACATTCGATAAAACATTATTGAACAAGGTATAAATTACTATACACACCTTATTGAGTATAAGAGCGCTGCTTAAATTGGTACCATCCGAATTAGGACTAGCAGGTAAACTGGCAGGTAGACTGGGTATCGGTTCTAATCGAAAACGTTTTGAGTTTGTCGGTGTAGTAACTGTAATTGTTGTCGCTGGGCCTGGCTCACTGATACTCCTGTTCAGACTGAGCCTAAGCCCAGCTCGGGATCGGCCACCGACTCCACCTTCGTAACAGACGGCCGACATGGGGCAACGCTGCTGATGAGATTTCAAATGACACACTAAAACATTAAACACAAATATTAGGCTTAAAGTATACATTTTCAATTGCACTATGTTTAAAATGTAATTATCATCCAGCTAACATTTCGAATTCTTATAAAAAACGTGTTTTTCATTCACGGATTATAACACACTGTAAAATAATGAAATAAATTATTAATAATTTACTGTCGATTTTATTAAATTATTTACACTCATACAACACCTTGGCATATAAAAATTTACATTCAGCCTGAGAAAATAATAATTTAAAATTAAGTAGGTTAAATTATAAATTAAATTAAATAATTACATAATATTTTTAGCGATACATTTTTTCAATTACAACATTAAAAATTGTTCATTTTTAAAGTTCATAATATACCTACAAAATATAATTTAATTTATCACAATGTGTAGTAAAAATAATAATAATGAAAAATACATGCCCATGTTTATTCCTATACACTACATATTTTAAATTTGTATAAAAAATTTAATTTTACAAAACGAAAAAAATGCATAATATTGAAAAAACTACCATGAATGATAACAAAAAACAAATACCACAGATTACTATTAATAATAAATGAACATAATGATCTATAGTAAATTTAACATTATATTCACGGTTAATTTTATAAGTTATGATCAGTATTTGTATTCGACCTGATGTAAATGTGTATACACGAAATAAAAATTCGAAAAGGGACAAACAAAATTATGACGAACGGAATACTTTTAGAAGTAGTGTTAGTGCTTCTAAATTTTTTCAATAATTTACCTTGTAATTGACTATATATTTGAATTTAAACAAACGTCAAATATACTTTTTTCTTATAATTTAAATAATGTTATAACTTTCCAACAGATGATGTAAGTACTTGTATTAAGTGTTTAATGGGATACGACTGAAATTTCGTGAGATAATTATAAATATGACACAATACTTTTAAGATAATTCAATCAATAGTTTAACACTAAACTTTTTATCAGCTAAACAATATTTTTTCTTTTAAAAAATAAGTATTAATAAGTTTATCGTCAAGTACATTTTGTTGTAACAGAATATAATGTTTAACACTTCATTAAAATAAAATTAAACAACATAATTATTTATTTAAGCTGACTAGTTAATTTGGTATGAAAGAAAATTACATAAATACATTTATATACGAAAAATTTGTTTAGACGAAAATAATACTTATAATATAAAATAAACAAATAATATCAATCATTAATCTTAGTTGAGTTTATTATCAGTATAATGTATGAAGATAATTTTTTTTTATATAATTTTAAATGTTATTAATTGTATTGCTAAGTAATTATATCTATAACGAAGAAGATAAAATTTTAAAATATCTCAGCAATTTTTTGGTTATGTAATTAGAAAATAAAAAAATAATTTGAAAGTTAAATATAACGGGTGTTGAAGTTAGATAGACGAATCATTTCAAACTTCTCTGAATAAAGCAACTAACTCAAAATGATTTTATAATAATTTTGTAAATACGAGTTAAGACATATGAACACAACTGTAACACAATTGTGTAAAAAGAAAAGAATTTATTTATTTTCAAATCATCTAAATTTTTATGTGACCAAGAGAAAAGATTATTTGAGAAGAAAAAGAACCATCAATACCGATACCTGCCATTACGTTAAAGTATTGATCAAGTCACGAAAACATGCGAATTTTTTGAAAAATTGCATAGGACACGTGAAAACTTTGAAATGTTGCCAATTATTACATATTTATAAATAGCACAAAAACCATTTGAATATTCTAATATAAAGACGATGGAAGTGTCGATTTTACCACTGATGATACGACTGATTGATAAAAAAAATTATTATTATTGTTACAATAACACATCAATTGACGTCTTACATCGACAAATATCCAATAGGGCATGTACCTATACATTATTATTACTATTATTATTGCACTGGACTGCGTCACAACGACGAACATATAGATGCAGTGTATGCGTCGCCGTGTTTATCAGTTTTACATTTTTCAAACACGATCTTTTTAGTCTTGTAATACTTTGTTTTGAACAAGGTGACCATTGATCATTAACACTATTATTGATAATTAATTAACACTAGTATTTATAAGCAATTGTACCAAAAGATAATAGTTTTACTTTGATCTGTAGTACTCATTATTAATATATATTATACAGATGATAGTCGGCCGACTATAGCCGTGTATGGGAAATAAAAACATATTGTAATGAAAGGACGACACCTGACGCGTTATAACGCAGGTCGATTTCGCGGTGAAAGTCCAACACGAGTCGACCGAAAACCGTTTCGAAAAAATAATACGAATATTACACACAGGTAAGTAGACCCCGCACGCACGAACACGCGCTCGCGTAACACACGCATAATAACACTTACCACGGTCATCTCCCGTAGTCGTTCGGTGGAATTTTCATTTATTGAGGACGGAGTTTTCGGAAAAAAATTCCCACTACGTTCGAAACTCATATCGTCGCCGCGCGTCCACGCAAATCAGGTCGCGTACGACCAACGTCGGTCGGTAATGACACTGCTGCCGTTGACGATAGTTATTTATGAAATCACAATCGCACGCGTCTCCGACGATATATCATCGACTGCGGTGGTCACCGGACGAACAATAACGGGGATGACGGTGAATAATATCAATGATAATGAATGAACAACATGATGACGATCAAGAAAGACGCGATCAAAAAACGATCAAGACGCGGACGACGTATCTGCTGCAGGTGTAGTGTTTTACGTTCGTGTGCACCGGCGCAACGCACACGGAGTGTAGGTATACGTGATGGACGAACAACAGCAGCAACCCGTGTGAGACGAGTGCGACGTGTGTGTGTTGGTCGGTTTGCGGATGCGGTGCGCACGAGTTCCGTACGAAACGTATGGTGCTGCGGTAGTGAAACGCACGGAGAACACGACACGCGACGATTACGACGACGGCGGAGTAGTAACGACGATATAATCGCGAGAGGAAGACGGTGGCGGCGGCACTCAATCGATTGTCCGAGCCGACGCAGTCGATTGTTCCGGGGCAAACGTACACGAGAATTTTCAACCGTGGTGGGGCGGCGGGTTACCGGCCGGAGGAAACGGTTAGGAAAAAACAACGACAACAATCGCGCAGCGGGGCAGGTGCAAACATCGATATGTCTCTCGATAGTCCGTGGCGCGCGGGTCCGTATCGGAGGCGGTCGAGGTGAGCGGCGGCGGTCTCTCTCTCGGGCGATGAGTCATCCCCGATCACATGCCTATACAGACGCTCGCACGCGCACAATCGCGGGGCGCGCGCACGCACGCAACGGTGCGGTACAACACCGGGACCCGCTGCCGCCGCCGCCGAACCGACCTTACGAAACCGCTGCCACGGCGGCGCACACGCGGGAAGTAGAAGTACAACCTTGTTCGCGGGCTGTCGTGTACAACACTGCGTGTGTGCGTGTGCGTGTGTGTGTGTGCGTGCGCGCGCGCGCGTGTAACGCTATTGCATATAGGTGTAATGTATTATAATGTTATTACAATTATTCGGTCGGTTTTTCGAACGGGAAGTGTAAAAAATAAAAACTGTTTTATCGTATCGTCGGAATTATGATTATCGGGCGTTAAAAAATTGATATCTTAACAGACGACTTCCTAGTTACCGTGCACGCACCTAAGCATCGTTTTCGAGACAGCCTCCAGAACTCCGGATAATTTCACATCCAACCAATCGAACATAGGAGGGCGGCGGTAGGGAGAGAAACAAAAAAACATGGTCTTTTCGTTTTCAAACAGATTTCCCGTTTTCCCGTCGGCAACTGCGTACGTGATCATTTTGTACGATCGTAAAAACATATACCGCCGAGTGTTCCGGGTCACGATGTTCGACCAGTAAACCGTGGTGATGCTGTTATTCTCGATCAATCCGAAAACTCTATTGCTATTGTAGCGCTGCTCGTACCACCAATTACACCGGGGTTTAACTGTTCTTTTTTAATGTTTAAAAATTATGTCACGTTATCAACATCACAAACCACCGATGTTAATATGAGGTAAACCGTACCGTTGGTAGGTTACATTTCACGACTGCATACCGTGTGTACAATTTTTTTTCTTTCTTATCGAATGTTTAAACATAGGTCAACAGTTCGTGTAAGGAATGACGAGATTTCGTAGAGTAATTAGTTTATTTTGTTTGTTAAACATATTTTAACAACTTTATCAATATTATTGTTAGAAAAATATTAAGTAATTTGCAATCTTGGAAATCATTTGAACAAGAGTACTTATTTATCATACACCCCACATGAACAGCGATTTTAATTTTATCAATTATTAATTATCAATAAATTTAACAATAATGTAATTTTCAAGTGTTTTAGGATTCGCTTAAAAATAAACATTAAAATGCAATAAGTTATTTAAATTGGTTACTTTGTAATTTTTATTTTATCATTACGGTTGTAAATTTTTACTTTTTTATATGTGCGTGAATTATTTATACTTATGTTAATTCAATAGACAGTAATTATGGTTAAAAAAACGATTTTTTTTATTAAAAAAATAAAGAATGTACTACAAGCAAGATTTTGATAGTAGTTAATTTATTTAATAAGATTTTTTAATCTTACATTAATAATTTGATTTTGAAACAAAGTTCATCAGGAGATTATACAGGGATGAATAATAAGTATAAACCTCTTTATAAACTTTGGTGCGCCAATAGTAAAAGTGTGATGGTCATAAAGGGTGCAAGAGAATATGGCGCATGACTCACCTGTGTACTGGGACTATATTGATCTTTTATTTTGGGAAGGTGTCATTTTGGGCTTCTTTCTTGTAACGCACCATTGGAGAGCTTTTATACTTCAACAAAACTAATTGGAATCAATAATACGTATCACAGTTTTATAAATTCATAAATCAATTTTAAATTTACGGAGCAAAAATTAGATGTAATTTACAGGCACGAGCAAAAAAATACTATCGAATTTTCAAGGCCCAACTTACATTATATACCCATACCGTTACTGTGTGTATGTAAACCTCGTTTGTACATGCATTTGAACGTACATATTATGACTCACGCCAAGAGTTGACGTATGACGAGAAACCTCTGATTGGTCGATAAAATACGTACACAACTTTTAAAAAACATTTAAGACGTATATCGTTATTACTAGTTGAAACATAATTTAAGTTATTTTATAAATCGACAAACTCGTTTTGTTATACTTTAAAGGCGTCTTATTTAAGTTTATTAAAAAAGTATTAATTTATGTAAAAGAAATATTTTATTAAATCAAACAGGCATAATTTTATTAAAATATATATATGATATTGATCGATCATAATGCAAGGTGTTTGTTGTATTAAATATATGGCATTCTCGCATAATGTCATAATTACATTTACGATGAACAAATAAAAAAATAAAAAAACACTTATTGACTTAATATACAAATTATTTCTTATAATATAATATATTACTTATACTCATATTTATATGCACATTATTACTACCTATATATTTTTATCTTATTTCATTCATTTATTTAATGTAAATTTTTTATATTCTCGAGTGATTATCGTTTCAACTAATATCAGTGGTGGATCCAGGATTTTCATTGTGGGAGGGGGGGGGTCGAAAAATGTTTTCCCTTGGGATATTTTTTATAACATTGCAATCAGTAATTAATCAAGGGTTTTTACTTCGTAATGCAGTAGTACACATTTAAAAATGAATCTCATATATCATTTTATTAGTAGGTACATATGTATAATATAGGTATATACATTTTACATATACTAAACAATTGTTATTCGTAAACTGATTTTATTACTTACTTATATTTTGTGTATAACCCAAATTATTTTGAGGTAGAAAACATCTATGATATATATTATCGTGACAAGTGATACGACTGTTGTAAGTTTCTATAATGATTGACGAATTTTGTATCTACGTTATTGGAATTAATTGGAATGTAAAATTGAAGTAAAAATAAAAAAAATACAACATATCAAGAAAGGCTCAACCGTTTAACTTCTGTGAATATTCATAAATCTATAAATGTATCAGTTGATGAGGTTTTTGAAGAACTTTTCAAAAAACTAAGAAAAATATATTGCAAAACTTTTTAATTTAATTGTAAAATTATATTTAAGTGTATGAAATAATGAATTAAAATAATAGTAAGTAATATAATACATTAATTTAAATCTAAAACAATTAATTTCTTGTTTGAATAATAATACAAAGTACATACTTTCCGTCATACATTAAAAAAAAAATCTTTTTTTTTTTTAATTTATAAAATTATTGGTTTTTTCCTTTTTTTTTTTTTGGGGGGGGGGGGGGGGTAACCCCTAACCCACCCCCTTGGATCCGCCTCTGACTAATATAATTCTATAAATATAAAGATATGACAAGAATATTTTTTGAACTAAAGGAACCTTAAAAAATAAACTGATGGGAATAACAGATATTGTTTAAGTACAAAATTATATAGGTACAGCGATTTTTTTGTATGAGTTTCAATTATTTAAAGGTTATTTCAGGGGATTAATTGCTTTTGAGTTAGGTATTATCAACTGTCATATTCTGGATAAAAGAAGTTTTTTTTAATTTGTTGTCTTCATTTATTAGGTATAATAAAATGATAAAATAAAACATTTGTGGAATATTTTGATGTTTACTCATTTGATGCAAAAAACCTGATACATGGAGAATATTATAGTCATTGTTAAATATAAAATATGTTGACCCTGCAATATTGATCGTTCCTAATTGAATATTGTCATTTATAATCTGAGGCTTATATGATTTTATATTTTATTACTATAAAAATATCTATATAATAATATTCAGTTTTTACAATAATAAATTGCCAAAGAATAAAGTGTAAAATCGAATATATATTTACTTACGATGATCATTTTCGCAGTTAGTTGGCAGGGTACGTTTCCTAGAAGGAGAATGAACAGTTATTCTAGGCACGACTATTCCCATTATGCTCAAATCTGTAAAATCATACAATACACAATCAATTATTAAGGTAGCAGTTTTTAATCAAATTAAATCAAATCAGTTTTTTTTCGTGATCAAATTATAGAATAAATAAATATTCAAATTGTTTTCACGTACTCAATTGCACATTTTTTAGACTATAAACCAATTTAAAAAATTTAAAATGACCGTTCAAAAACTGTGTGTTGATAACTCATTTAATTATACAAATGTTTATCATATTTTTATTAAAATTATATTCTATTGATTTTTTAATCTTATTATTATTTTTTTTTTTTTTGCTCAAATCGTCAACCAAATAAATTTCCATCAAAAATCCAAATTTTTAATATATGGTAATAGGTATTTTTAAAATAATAATTCTTAAGACAAAAATGGTTATATTATAGTAGGTAATACATTCCTACTAAACTACGTAAAAATAGGCCCACTCTGATCTATTTAGCCACCTATGTTTACAAGCAAATGGTGCCCCCCCCCCAATTTCATAGCTCAGTATTATCCAGAATCTTGTTTAACTTCAAAAATGTTATTAACATGATTTTTAGTTATTGTTTAAAACATGTTTTATATCATGTTTATAATAAATTATTATTATACAAGTAATTATGATATTTTTTTCTGAGATTTGATTTATAAAACCACCCTACATTTTCGGGAGCAGTTTTTTGAACACCTTGCACTCCTCATTAGCGTGGTCCTGCGAGAAAATGTATTTTATTTTTAACTACAACATTTTCATGTTGTTTTAATGTCCATTCTTCATAAATTAAAACATCATATTATAAAAATCAATAAAATGTTGAAATTTTCATTATTGAATTAAAATAGTCACAGACTTTATTTAATGTTTGGCCATATTTAAAGAAACCTTAATAATGAAATAAGGTGTATGCATTTAAATATACTACGTAAGACGTCACCATTAAAGGTCTATTTTATTGATTTAAAGAACGGGTCAATAGTTTTCAACCTATTATGTTATTATTATTTTACAAAATAATGGTAGTGAATTATTATAAATAACACATATGTAGGTCAAAAACCTATTTTTCATAGTCAAAAAAGAATAAAAATTTCAAGTCGAATTCTTGAGCCAAATTTAGTCCAACTCAAAGTACCTTAAATATATTAATGAAATCATCGGGCTGACATTTTACCCTACGCATTCACTCTCGTTTGAAGTCAAGGCCATTGTTTTTTCTTTAAATAGAATTTGTAGAAAATGTGTGTTTTAATTTTAAACATAAGTTATATTTACACCTCAATTTTTTTTTTTTTTTTTACAGAATAGTTTTATTTTAAATTCCATTTCAAATATTTTTTTAAGGGACAAAACATATGAATTGTAAATCAATTAAATAATCTACATGTTCAGAGCATTAACTAAGCTAAGCTAATACAGTATTGATGATTTCGTAAGAATGACATTTTAAATTAAAAATTAACAAATATGTTATATGTTATGTTATACATATATTTAAATATACATTACGTAAATTTTATTTTATTTTAAATAGTAAATTTGCGTAAGTTTCATTATTATACATATAATATATTACTTTAGTTAAAAAAAAAAAAAGTGATCCACAACATCTTCAGTTGAATGCCCGTTCTAACATACTCTAACGCAATATTCCCCACGAAATTTTAAATTAGCATAATTTACTCATTATTGTATATTTTTTTTGTAAAAATTTTATAACTTATTTGTGTAATGTAAAAATTGTTATTGTATTCTATACTTTAACGTGTTAATTAAAACTTTGTAAATTTACCATTTTATTATTGTTAACAGATACAAGAATATTAAAAATTCAAATTTCTAAATTAATAAATTTAAATGATTTGTCAGGAAAATTCTAAAATAAAAAAAATAAATAAAAAAACGTTATTTAAAAATATTACATTAAGTTCTTACTCGGATTCTTAATTTTAACTTGAACCTGGTTGTACAACAATATGAACTCGAAAAAAAGACCACAACCGTAAAGTGTTGCGATGGACTCGAGTGCTTAAGAACGATTACACTAACAATACTAAAAACACATACGCTGTTGAACAGTTTAAAAAGAAGTGACGCTAATTTTTCTGTCACCATTGCCGCGTATTCTTGTCTATGATAGCCTTGAGACTGCTTCATCACAATAATTGACCTTATTGTGGTAAAAATAAGATTATTTATATTATAACCATGTTAAAATGCGGAAGGACGAGTTTTATTTAAACATATCCATACATTACACAGGTTATGATTAATAGTCTCGTTTTTTTTATCGTACAAAAACCCTTTTTTAATAGTCCATTTTAAATATACGAATAGTCGTATCGGCAAAATGATATTTTGTGTATTTGTAGTGAAACACTCATAACATAAAGGGTGAACTGTATCACAAACTATTATTGCAAGCATTTTTGTTGTCTAGTCTCTACTGAATGTAATGGATTTTAAAAACGTACTATATTAGATGAATCTAAATGCAAACAAAAGCATTTTAAAATAATACACGTTTGAATAAACCGTACGTCTTTCAAAATTGAAATAAACATTATTTTCAACACTGTATCACGCCCGCAATAATGCAGTCGGATTTAATATTGTAATATTATGTTATTATACATTTATGATAGTATGATTAATACAAATATTTTGCAATCGCATAACTCTACGATTGTTTACTAATAACATTGTTTTCTAAAAGATCTCGTGTTTGATGTATATGACGAGAAACCACCATTACATCATAAAATGCAATAATGAGTTTTAACCGTAAAGTATTACTCTATCGCGGTCTATTGATTTTGTGTAGTATACTGTATTATTTTATTTAATAGAATATGCTACACCATACATGCACATCCATGTTTGTATTATAAATATTACTGATTCTCATCATTTAAGCGATAAAAGATTTTATATCACAAGAGTTCAGACTCTCTGGGCAAGCTAGGGGCGAATGGTAATATTACACTTCCTCTCATTGTTTTATTCATTTATTATTATAATATTATGTTAGTTTATTAAATTATTTTTACAAATTTAAACTGATATATATTTCTTATACTATTCTTATAGTTTGAAAATTAAAAACACATTATTCTAATAAATTATACTGTCAGTAGTATTTTATAGAATATCAAATAGTTAATGTCATGATAATAATTAAGAGGACGTAATACCCAAGTAGAACACATATAATGACCGCGAGGGATTACATTACTAAGGTGTTTTTACGAGGCTCCTGAAAATTGTCGATGTGGTAACAACCCCTTAATAGCCAAAAACTGTTTTCCCCTTTTTGTCAATGTATAAATTAGAATGTATAGTGTGTATCATGTAAAATAATTTAGTATTTCTTGTTTTGCATAATGTTTAATGTTTAACACAGTATCCTAACTTAAATTTCCAGTTATTAAATGTTATTAATTCGATTTATTATTTTAATTAGAAATGTAACTTAAAACTTTTTTCATATAAACATAAATACAAATTAACTTTTGGATGTAAGTGTACCGCCAATCTCTCTCATGTTAGCTGTTTCTTACATCAATATCAAATTAACTTGTTAGTTATTATTATTACTATAACTAACAAGTATATACAAATTAGTAGAAAAAAAAAGGGACTTTTTAACAGCGGCATAAAATCTATTTTAAAATGATGTTTGAAAATCGTAATATATAATATTAAGTATAGTGAGTATAATTAATAAATATTGATATAAATAATATTTATTTCTTACTTTTGTTAGTTTTGTATGTATTTCAGATTGTACGATTTTCAGAGGGGATCGACCCTAATAACTACCCTCTACCGATAGTATTATCTTAACACATATCTTACATTGATCTAATAGTTACCTAAGTAATTGTATATTTTTCATACGTTTAGAGCTGTTAAAATTAAACATACATGAAATACATGAAATAGATAGGTTAATTAATTTAATAGAAATAGTTAATACATACTTTTATTTGTTACTATTTTAAACGGATAACTAGATGGGAGGGGCAGAAAAATTACGCATATAATAAAGTTTAACTTATTCAAATTATATAATTTACATAGGAATATGATCAATTTATTCGATTTATTTTTTCATCTAATTTCTCATAGATGAAAATAGGAATGTACGAGTCCCTCGTATAATGTTCTTTTCTAATACTACAAATGTAGTTTATAAGAAAAATAAAGGTTTCATTTTTAATGTTTATTAAAACATAGACTAGATTTTTGTAGTTCATATTTCATTGCTTATAGTTATAACAATAACATGTTTAGTTATTTAGAGTAAACTGTAAACAATAGTCACACATTAATCGATAATGCAATAATAACATCATGCGATATATTATACATATTACGAATGTTTGTATGATGTGTAGTATATCAGTGACGATCTAAAATTATCTATAGTTTAATAAAGAACTATTCCAAAATTATTTATTATCAATATCAGCTTTATAAGTTTAAGACTTAACAAGTATCAAGTTCTAGATAAAAAAATGTTAATAAGTAAAAATTGGACTTTTACTAAGTTAGTAATAGCCAACTAGTAAATTATATCTAATACTTTAGCTTAAAAAACCGTTTTTAAGACATTGTTCAGACTATTTTTAAAGCGTACTTTAACACGTTATAAATAACAAAGATAAATGTTTTTTTATAAATATCTACTCGTATTCACACCACTCACCTGTCAAAAGTTAAGAAATCAATTGGATGAAAAAACTCATTTATTTTGTACTAGTAAAATAAATTAATATTAAAACAATTAATACATCCAAGGAACACAATCGGTCAATTATGATTTATATTTTAATTGACAAAGTTATCTAGGGCCGGTGGAAGGCACGTGTGGCTTGTGCGACCGCACAGGACGACAATTTTTTTCGAAATTTTAGGGGCGTCATCGTTTATAAATAAAAATATGTATTATTCATTATTTCTCATTATATTTACTCATTGTGAATTGTGTTCGATGGCGCAAATAGAAAAAAAAAAATTTAAGGGGAGTTCAAGCCCCCAGCAGTTATTTTTCAAATTAAATGTACATAATTTTAATAGTATTTGTATTTCTATAATTTGGTTTAAAGCGCAATGCATTAATTATACATATTATAACATACTTACATATGTTTTCTTAAGAAATAAATAAATACATTTTATTCACAATAATAATAATCAGAGTTAGGATGGTGATGACCTTTAAAACAACATAAAAATGCCATAAACACTAAAAAATGAATTTCAAAAATAACCATATAACTTAAATAACTTAAATAAGTGAAAACAATTGAAAATTAAAAACAATTTTTATTATTGGAGATATACTATAGGTGTGATAATGGGTGTTAGAGTACCTTAAGCTTATTTAAAAAAATTATATCACTGAAATAAATAAATTAATAATTTGTATTTTTTTCTAATTTTTATTAAATAAAGGTATTTTTGTGCCTTAATTCAATCTACTTATAATTAATTAAATTTCCCAAAGTTTTTTTTTTAAATTTTCGAAAGCCGACATTTTATAGTTTGATCTCCTACAATAAAATCCAGTTTTTAATTAATTTTTTATAAATAACTATGTACTAATTATCGAGCAACCATTTATTGAAAGGGGTGGCATTGTTTTATTTTCACGGGGCGGCAAAATTCTTAGCACCGACCCCGATGTTATTATTTCTAACCAGTCTTGATTTACGAATTAAAATATAAGAAAAGTTTTGTTAGAATGACATTTAAAAACAACTGACAAGACTATTAATAATCAAAATGTTATCCCATCTATGTTTGAAAAATCAGAAAAATGGAAAAATCAAAACCTAATCAGATATAATTCTAAATACTTGATATAATTTTAACGATAGTAGAAAAATATTGCATCATTTTTCAGCTTACAGGTAATACATTTTAAATCAATAGTAAAATAAATTTGAGTTCTTCTATAGGGGTATAAGAAATGTTAGATAATTTGTAGATAGCAATTTGAACCGTTAGTTTATTATATGGATAATAAATCATTATAATCACTGCACACTGTTATATTTTTAGATCCTAAGCGAAAGAACAATGGTAATAATGTATTAATTCTACAATATTTATTTGTTCATGCTTTTAATTTTCACAAAATGTTCATAAATACGTTTTAAACCTGATTGTCGATTATTCTCCAAACGTAACATTTGTGAATCATTTGTGATTTATTTCTGTTGTACGTTTTATTTATAAGTATCAATTTTTTAGGTTTTAAAATATGTTTCACATCAGTTGGTGTATGATATATATATATATATATAATGAAATACCTATAACTGTTGTATAATATACTTCACTACATATTTATGTAGTAAATTTGTTTAAGTAGTTTAGGTAGATATATTGTATGCTTACTCAAATACTCAATAAACTCATTATTAAATAAATATTATATTACTCTAAAATATTAAAACATCCTTACCTGAATTTTAAAAAAAGTTTCTTTTTATTATAAAATAATCTTATAATATTATTAAATAATTGTATATTTGTAAAGTGTAGTTTATTTTAGGCTGGGACTAGGGGTCTCCCAAATGTATGTAAGCCTAGGGGCCCGTGTGCGCGGCACACTGTATACCCGGTTTTTGCGGCACTGATTGTAGATCATTTATAGCAATTTTGTAAATTTTCAAAAATCAAATATTACAATAATACACTTACATTGAACAATTTAACTTGATAAAAAAAAAAGTTATACTATTATATTGGTCCAGTGTTAATTTTCGTATTTGTATTGTACATTTATGAGTAAAAGAATATAAACCTAACTGTACAATTTCTCAATGACAATTTGTACCTAATTTATAGACTTTCTCATTGTATTCAAGATTAAATACCTAATTTAATTATTAGGACTTGTTTTAATCGAGTAAAAATGAATAGTTCTTGGTCATCAACAATTTAATTCCATATTTTAATTAGATACTACAACTATATTACCTGGTTCGATGGGTTCTCGGTGTTTCAGACGATCTTTGCCAAAACACATTTTTAACGTTTTCATCTCAAAAATCTTTCTTTGCTTCTTTTCAACAGGACGCGGTATATCACTACGGCTCATTTTTAAGAAGAATACAACAATTAATACTATATATAATTCTTAACGGCGTAATGGCCGCAAATGCGCAGGTACACGTAATGGTCATATAAATAATATTTTAAAGAAAAAACACTTTGTAAAGAATTACAAAAGACAAATAAAGTAACGATTGTAATGAAGTTTTAACTATAAATGCATTAAAACAAACCGGCACGATTCACTTTTCATAGCGATGACCGGAAAATTTAAGATATTTCTTATTAGTTGTTACATATTAAATGTACCTACCCAACGACTTTTAAGCTGCCGGAAAATCGGCGATAAACTGATAACATGGGCCATTATAATCTTCAATGAAATTACCCAGATTGTTAAGTTATTTGTTCTGGTATTAAAAATAAACTTTATTAAAAAGGAATATTACTTGGTTACATTTAAAATGTATACAATATTTTTGTATAAAATGTCAATACGAAATATTTAACTTACAATATGGGTTAAGATGCCTTAGGTTGTGTTCAACCGGTCCACGCATACATTCTCAACTAGTACGTTGAGATAAACTTGTAAATTGGCTGGTTACGGAATAAAAATTGTCTACTTAATCCATATGGCCGCATGTAATTTCTTATACTGCAGTGAATAGCACGAATGAATGAAGATGTTGTACTTGCAATTGCCTTTAATAATAAACGGTAAATAAAAGAAAATACCATGAATTCAAAATTATAATCGCATATAAAACTGTCAATATTTTATTCATTATCACATCTTTATCAGTGTTGTATCATCAGGAGAATAATACAGGTCGGAGAGGTATTAACAGTGCGGCAACTGATAGTTGAATACGTGCGCCGTGCGTGTAAAGCTGCAAACATCATATCCATATAAATTTAAATTTAAAATATTTATGTATTTATACATACGTACGCTTACATCTGTGGCTGCAAACTAGTTGGAATTATGGAGGAGGGCAAAACAATAGTATTCACTACCCACCAATAAAATCGTTCGTTGTGCTCGCATAATATACAATTACGTAATATAAGTGTATTGATGTATCCTTATTGTTATGTCTAAAAATTAACCATCGATTATCGATCAATTACCCACCCTCCTACCAAATTAAGGGGAACAATGCCCCCCCTGCTCCTCTAGATTTGCGCCTCTGCGTATGCGATAAAATCTTTGAAAGGGAACAAAAAACAAAAGGATTGCAAAAGGTGTTTTGCATTCAAATATGTTTTTATAACTAAAATTAATTGAAAATATCTTTTTATGCGATTTCCTTAACATAGTGGTTATCATTTCAAAGTTTTTGTATCGCAGTAGGTATTGCATTCACTGACTTAATAATAATTATTCTATAATAATATTAGTACTATTACCATGTCAATTTTACTTATGATAATTTTATTGTTCCTAAAATATAATACTTGTGTATCACTTAATAGTGTAAGGCTTCAAAGTGATATTTTTAAATGATCAAACCGGTATATGCATGTTACGGAGTGTAACGCTTGATTAACAATTAGAGATTATACGGAACCGTGTGCGTGTGTGTGTGTGTGTGTGTGTGTGTGCGTGCGTGTGTGTGTGTGTATGTGTGTATGTGTGTGTTTTTCCAGTGTCTGCGGCGTGGGATTATAGTAACTACACGAGCATGACTCAATATTATAATAATATACGATACTCTTCGTTGGATAACTGCAGCAGTGCGTATTGTAGTCGATGCACGTCGTCCTTAGCAGCCTCAGGCTTAACGTTTAAAAATTAGAATGACAAACGAAAGTTGCGCCGCGAGGAAAGGGGACCGCGGCGCACACGCGTAACAACGGTTAAGCCTAATGCGCGTGCGGGGGCGCCGCTTATCTGTGACTGGACGGCAGCCAGCGATTGGCCGCGGTGTTGTTGTTTTTCCAGCCCCTTGATATATATTTCCCCGCAGGATCAGTGTGAATTCTGGAGGGTAAGTTGTTGTGATACACTTTGGTATAAACTCATTTACACACGAACACACGGGTGCGCGTGAGCACCCATGGATGTACATAGGACCAATGCTGGATTTTTCGGGGTCCAAGGCAAAGTTATCAAGAGTTTTTTACGATGTCCACGATATTTTTCGAGCATAAAGATAAACATACTTAGGCCCCTCGTTATATTTTAGGTTATTTTCTTTTTGATGCATACATTATGATTTTTAGAATTAAGATATAGTTAAGATAATAACTATGGTTCAATACTTTTATATTCAAATTATGCGTAACAATAACTAAAAAATTATGTATTTTTACTGTTTTAGTTCATATATACCTGGTGCAAATAACAATTAAACAATTAAAATCTTACACGAACATATCTTAATAATTTTCCTTTATAGCATGCTAGTGGTTTAACCGTTAACAATACATAATATTAAATAAAATAGAACGTATCATGCATTAAAAAAAGTAAAAACCGCAGTAGGTTTAATATGCAGTACTCGTTTATGAGATATGAATCACAATTACGGAAAACCAACATTAAAAAATATCTACTAATGCCTCATTTAAAGTGGCCCATCGAAGCGGTAGGCCCTGGACATGTGTCCGGTTCACCACCCCCTTGCAATGGCCCTGCAACATGTGTATACGAGAAATAAATACTTATATCTATATATATATTTATTTATAATTAAATACATAGATACACGTGTATACACACAACGGAAAAAATACGACGGCAGAGGGTTACATACAATACGCGTATATGGCGCGTCCAGAATAAGACGGAAACATCATGAGTCATCGAACGTCAACGGGCGGCCGGTTCGCGTATTAATAGAGAGCGAACGCGCACAGGGACCTCCTACACAAAGCGTGTAAAACGGCGCACGGGAGCGGCGTGTACATAAATGGACCTCTTCCGGCCGGTCCCTCACGGTGATAAAAACAAAAGGTCTTCGCTTCGGGGACAGAAATATATTATTATTCTCGCGCAGCAAGCTGCGGACGCGCTCGCTTTTACGGGTCGACCCTTGCACCACTCAGGTGCCGGCAGTGGCGTATCCAGGATTTATTCAACAGGGGTGTTTTAAAATTTGATAGACTTATGGTAAGTGGGAGGCTCTGCCCCCCTCCTATATTACATAAATAAATACCATGTATTTATATAAATTATTATACTAATGAAAATGATTATATTAAAACAGTGTATGTAAAATCGACAAGTTGTATACAACATTTATTCAAATCATACTTTAAGTAAGTTTGTAATTTAATGAAATACCATAGAATATGGTCGATGGGGAGGGGGTGTTCTAAAACCCATATCACCCCCTTAAATACGTCCCTGGGTGCAGCGGTTCAAAATGTCCACGTGTGCTGGCACAGTAATATCAACGCGGGTCCGTGCCGAGCGGTCGGACTATATGGTACACGGACGAGCTTTACTACGAGACGACAACAGTATACTTACAGGGAGTAAAGTTACTGTAAGTAACTTTAGTAACTAAGTTAAGTATAAATTACTTACGGGGAGTACACTTACAAGCGCACGTACAGATAAAAGCGTACCTAATCACGGTTGATGAACAAAATCGCAGTGTCGGATCCACGCACCGTCCCGAAATCTCTGGGAATACAAACCTAACCACCGCGCGTGCAGACCCAAATCATCGATGACGAACGTACAGTGTGAACGAACGTCATTGGCGACGACTCGTCGCATGGACATGAAGCGGTAGAGCAAAAACGAAAATTAATATAACAAAAGCTGCGATTTACTTACAGCTATAGGTCATTGCTCACGCGCGTTTACCATAACGCAACGCGTACTATTCGGATTGAAACGCACGTCTTGTGTGATTGCGTAAACCGGCCTCGCCGAAACAGCATCAGACCGTAATCAATGCCGCACAATAACATTGTCGGCCAATAAATCCGAAAGCTCCTTCGCGTCCTGCGCGTTGGTTACGACATGATTAGTCGTTGGCTTATTGTACGCGGTAGCTGACGAAAACTTTAAGCGAATATGTGTTCGCGCACCGGTGCAGCGTTTGGGAAGAATGTCGTTCGCGAACGCATTTTATGAACGACACACGAATGTCACTAGCTGTTTCCAAACAATACGTGATCGCAAACAAAGTTTATATTCCTAACGATTTCTAACGATTTTAGAAGCGTCCACATTTATTTGGCATTTTAAAAATATAAGTATAAATAATGGTTACCTATGATATGGTTAAACGTAGAGTAAAATATACGTAATACCTATATGTCTCATTTATACGGAATTCGAGTAGGTGATTCAGTATAAAATAAAAACATTTAAATTAACCGTAGAATAGACGCGTATTCATGGAACTTGAACGTGAACATGGTCACTTTAAAAATAAATTGAACGCCAACGAGTTCTGTTTTTAAGTGATCGTTCCGAACACTGTATGTGAACAATAAATACGTCGTACGTTAACAGTTAGTGTTTTGTCGCGACGTTCGTAAAGGAAACGGTGCATAGGTATCTCGTGTACACGTGTATCATAATTAAAATCTATTATTTATCAAAATATTTGCATACGGTTACACGTATAAAATGTAGATTGGCCATAATCGGATAGCACTATGAAGAAGTTGAAAATATGACGCATGACAAACACACGTGAAATTAGGGGCGTATGTATTCAGACTTACTTCTAGGAGGGAGCGTCTCAATTTTTTTTTCGATTCAGGCTCAAAATTTAAAAGTTAAATTTTTGGTAATATTTAAATTAAATGAATCCTTAATAATATGTGGGTTTTTTTTTTTAATCTAATGCCAGATCCACTTAGAATCGACTTTTGCGTAGTTCATTTCTAACATCTGTCTGTGTTTTGAAAGTTACGCTTGTGTTTTATTCGATTTTTCATTAAGTATAAACCCGACAAAAAGCCCAATTCAGTATTCACAGCAACGTGTAATTTGATTTCGTTATAAAATAATCCACATTAAAATAATTTGAAATGTGTATCTCTCATATAATCAATTCCTTAAATACGGACTTAGGGAGGGACATTGCTCCTTCACCTCCCCCTAAAATAAGCCCATGCTCGCAATTAACACAATTTATTACAGGAACTTTTCATTTTCGTGTACAGTCGAGTCTGTTCAATGTTACATTATTCGGAACATAGTTCAGTATTCTTATAACGATGTATAATGATATTAAATGTATCTACTTTTGCGTATGCCACCAGTGATAATAGCACCTACCGTGTTTAACGCTCGACGAATTCATTATGCGCTTCAAAATCATTACGGTTCGTTGACACAAGCCGTGTATCTTCATAATATTATAATATTCCAAAATTAGAACATTCGTTGTTAGTTACTAATGTAAGACTGTGAAAGAATTCAGATTTTTCAACGATTTCTTTGGACGTTCAATTATTCATATTTTCATCGTTATTCTATCTATTTATAACAAAAATTATCATTTAAATTATTTAGATTGTTCCATGTACAAAAATCAAAAATATCCAATAAGGTATATTATTAGTGATGGGAAAATACGAATTCTTGAAATATGAAATCCGAAATTGAATTAGTATTCTTTTACGTTTAACTTATAAGTAAGTGTTGATATCTACATACGTATTTTTTAATTAGAAAACAAAGTTACACAGTTTTAAACCCAAAATTCGGATATTGAAATTTGTTAATCCGAAAATCTGGAATCCGTCTTTGTCGGATTTTTGAAGACTCCAGATTTACTTCCCATGACTAGTATATACATCATGCAAAATAATAATAATTAAATAATAGTTAATCCTATTGAAATAATTTGATAATTGTGAATGTGAATATTATTTTTTAAACATACAATATTTAAAAACAATAATGATTATTCATTAAATAATTCCCTAATATAAAATGCATACAATGGTTTTAAAAAAAATTATAACAGTCAATTTTATTTTTATACAAGACAGCACAACAAAAAATAATAATTTGAATTAAATATCAGTGTTAAAGCACTTTACAGCCATTGTTGTTTTTTCACGAACAAATAAACGTGTAGGTGTAGTGCAAAATTAATTAGTAATTTCTCACGTTAATAGCTCATATTTACTGATATATTGTGCGTCAATTAAAAACCGTATACTATTAGTCACTAATCTAAAATAGATAATCATCTGTATGGTATTAATATTTACGACTTTAAAATTATTAATTAAAATTGAAATTAAATCACGTCTTTGATTTCTAACGAAAGAAACGAAGAAACGGTACAACTTAAAATAAAATTGACAACATTATTTATGCGAACTTGTCTCAAAAATATGTTTAAAATGTATTCGAGGAAAATGATTTGTTCCGACTGCTCGTGTACAATAGCTCATAAGTCTACTAGTATGGATTCATTATTTATTGAAATATTACTCACTTAAAAAATACCCGGATCGAATCAAGGGAAGACATGAATGTGCACTTAACAGTCATCCCCTCTTTTGCATCTAATTGAATAGTTCGGTGTGAGTAATAATTCCAATGATTTTAAAGGGAATTGGCCCGACAACGTTGAAATTTGATTTAATAGTATTAAATATGAACGCATTGTACTATAATACAGTTGCCCTTATATTTTTAATAAACTCGATTTACACGTCGTAACTAATATAATATTACTGTCGTTGTATACTGCTTTCCCTACTCCATAATCTATACATTCGACTTTTTAATAGGATAATATTTTTGTTTTGGTATAATAAATAGTATTGAGAAATAATTCTTGTATTACGAATTACGATGACAAAACCAGTTTACGTAGATAACTCGCTGATCTCGGTATGCTCTGTTTTTCGTTTGATAAACATTTAACATGTTTACATCAAAACTCTATAAAAACTCAAACATCTATTTACATAACGAATAATAACATTATATTGTTATGTATGTGTAATTGTAGCAAGTGGGTCATCAGCTGGTACGCTTCAATATGATTCAAACGAGTTGTACATTTTGTTGTCTGAAGTATAAAAATATTTATAGTTTTCAATTAATTTATTATTCATAGTAGCATTTTTCAACTTGGTAGTTTCCAATGCAACTAATAAAAACAAATGTCATCCTTATAATTATTTTTATTTTAGTTTTTTACGAAATCGTCATAATGATATATTAATAGGTTAGCATATAAATATAAAATAATAAAAACAAATGTTTTAGTTATTATTTACTATTTATATGTATATATGTGTGGTATATATATACCACATAGATAATTCTCAGTTATTAGATATTATACTTGCATAGATTTTAAATAATTTAAAAAATAAAAAGAAATGAGCTCGAATTAAAAGATTCTGTACAAAATTATAAAATTACAAAATTGTTATTTTCTTAGTCATGTATGTTAGACTATTAAAATACCAAGACCTCGAAAAAAAAATATATAAATAATAAAGAAAAAAAGATAGAGCATAATATACGTATAAACAGCTATTATTCCACATAATATATCTCAGGAAATCATTTATTTTCCTATGTTATTGTTAACGATATTTTAAACGTAGAAAATAGTGCGCAACACAGTTAAACATCTTAATATCTAAATGAAAATATAGATATTAAATTAGCTAACAAGTTAAGTGTACATATTAGAAAAGTAAATAAAATATAACACTTACTATTGTATACACAATTTAAATATTGCATTACATCTACATATTATATTTGAGACTCGGGAATCTTTAGATTATAGTGTCAAAGTACAGATAAATTACTTAAACTTTGATAAAAAAAAAAAAAAAAAATTATGTGCGAGTAATTTGTATACTCTTACATAAAAAAAAAATTAATTTTGATTTCAATTTTCAAGTAGTTACTTTATAGCTAACTTAATTATTTTATTTGAATAGCGTAATTGTTTGTAATTTAATATCATAACATTGAAAACAAATGATTTTGCTGCCTAAACTGCGCAGATATTTGTCTTGAACACTTAAGGTTAAAAACAAACACTTGAAATAGTTGATGTAATTTAAAAAAAACAATTAGTATACTAATATAATATAGTGTAATATAATAACTTATATAATAGCATTGATTAGATTGAAAACAAATATGATATACTATGTATTTTACGACGAGATGTAAATTCCTTTTCCTGACATTGTGTCTATTCGAACAAAAAATGTGATTTTAAATGAATCGACCATCGGTACATACCGTAACATAATCAAAATATAATATTACAGATAAAATAAAAATAGTTGTACGAGCAATCGACGAAAAAAAAATTAACAGAATTCGCACATGATTTGCGTTTATGATTGAAATCCTGACCCCTCTTACAATACATTTTTATCTGAAAAGTTTAGTACAAAGACTCGTATCGGAAAAGTACACAAATGTGTTGTGAGTGTGTGTGTGTGTATGTGTGTGTGTGTGTGTGTTTATGTTTAGTTGTGGTCGGATAACAGTGACACGACAGCTTTTTATCGCAAATCGTCCTTTATGTACACCGGCGGCGGCAGCGGTGGCAGCGTTGAATACATGCGCACGTGCCAGTTTGTCTGCACGTGTAAGCTCTTCGACGGGCGACAAATAATATACGAGCCAACCGATAATGAGTCATCCTTATATACAGCTGGGTGCACTAAGGGTGGTTCAACTTTTAAAAATATCCTAAGCACGTGGTACGTCGTGTGTGTGTTGTTTGTGTGCGTGTATTCAAAATTTTCTAGTCACGGACTAGATTAAATCCATACGTGTATATTTATAGGTGTAACCTATTCATACGTGTAAACATTTATAGTTAGTTATTGGTGTAGAATGCATCGTACGGTGTTGAGATCTACCACCAACCAGGAAAATCGAAACCCGTGATTTTTACAAGCAATCGGACAACAATGGTAGTGGTATTCACATTCTGATAGATCAATTATGGATGCTTGGAATGATTTAAATGATAATCTGTGACTCTTTTAACTAATTTTATACATTTATTTTTATTTGTACACAATACAAATGAACCATATATTTTGATGGGTCGCGCTAACAGTAAAAATTAAGATTGTTACTTGAAATTTGTTGTGTGCACCATTTTTTATATAATATTAGTAAACAATTTAAAAGGGTATGAACTTCAGAGAAATGAAAAAATGAATATGTTTCGTTGCCCTGTAGTACATGCTTGCTGTAGCCGTACAAGGTGCAACCAACATGCTAACGAAAGAAATGAATCCTGGGTGTGAAGGTTTTGCGAAGAATCAATACATTACAGCTCACGTGTTTGTAATTAAATTAAATATTACCATATTGATGGCAAATCGAACGCGAATAGTTATCGGTAATATTAGTGAATACAACATATAGAATATGTGCTATAAAATGAATATTATTACTTAATATATTTGACTATTTATAGACCGGCATTATATCATGCATATAATATTATGTGTATTTGTTTATATTTTAATCGAAAACACGAAAAATGATCAGAAGGAACTACATTTTTTTTTTTTAGTTGTCCTTCGTTGACCATACGAACGTAGAGCAATTATTAAATAAATATATAGGCACAGGGAAATTGCTAGATTAAGCTAATTTATTCAATCGAATAAAATACTTAATCATAATGGTTAAATAACGTCAGAATACATACGTACCGTTTATACGTCTAAGTGCGTATTTAAAACTAATGTCATTTATTTATATTGATGTTAAAGGTTAATTTGTAATTATAATAGTTTTATTTTTTCATATTTTGTGCTATGGATATTATTCAGATTATTCAGATGTAATGGGAACTTGTATCATGAAAATTGGTTATGGAAATATGAAAACTATGAAGATTAACTGTTATAAATAACCGTATACAAAAATTGTTTTCAATAAATTAAATTTGTTTAGGTATACATTTATATTCGCATGCGTACGGACACATTTCTATCAAATATTTCAATACTTGGAAACAGCTTAATTAAAAATAAGCTACCTGTATAAATTTGGATTGTAGAATATAAATTTTTTTTTCCATCATCTACAGGAACATGCATATTAATTAATGTATGAAATTCATAAGAATTAGTTTATTTTTTACTATTATTACGTGAACTCATACTATTGATAAGAGCTAGTTAACCTAATGTGATCATTATTAAATTATAAAAATTATTATTAAAATGCTACATTGAGCAGAAAAGTTCTGAAAGTGCTATAAAAAAGTATTATAAATCGTTTTAACGCGCATTGTATGTGTTAGCGATTAGTGTGCAATCGTTAATGTTGTCGTTCTTTTAAACATTTTATCTAGAATGTTTGTATAAATAACTAATACTTGTATTTAAAGTTTAATCGTTACGTACTGTTAGTCAGCTGAATAGTTGAATATTTAATACAACTCGGCCCAATGATGTTACGTGTAATATTAATAGACTTGTATAATTAGTACACGTAGTCATAAACGTAAGTCAATTAAACACAATAAATTTATATAAATAGAATAGAATAATAACTCCTTTAAAGTAACGCGAGTACTAAGTAGTGAAACGTATCCATTTTTATTTCATACCTTCTGATAATTAAGTATAAACATTTCGAACGTTCTACTATTTTATTTTGGAATTTCAAATGTTTAAAGCCATCATATAATGCAAATGAATATTATTATGAAATAGTAAATTCCACGTGATTTTATTCAACTTAACCCAGGTCTAACGAGTTGAATTTGTGTAGTACTTGTGCTACGAGGCACAATATAAACATTTCCGTATAATTATATAACCGTCACTGATACCTAACAGGCTTGTTATTAATAATTAGTATGTTAAAAAGTAAAACAAACAAATGCATGTTGTGATGTTTGTCATAGACGAACGCATACAACGAAAACGTAATGACCTAGAAAACGAAATTGCACCCAAGCGACGAACTATAATATAGTTTATTTTTTTGCATTGGAATGTATCGGTACCATAACGTACAGGTAATACATATGGTTATCTATCCATAGCGCCTTCAATCGTTATATTACAATGCAACGCGTACCGTTTTTCCTCTCGTTTTTATTCGTGGTATTTGTTATTTCACTTCTTGTTTTTTGGTCGATTTTTGAAATACAAAATTTACGTGCTTTATAATTTTTACGAGCACCGTACCGTTATTTAAACTTACCCGGTAGGTGTCGTATGATATTATTATGAAATCATCAGTCTTTTTTATGGTGCTGAGTATAAAAATTCATAATTATTTCGCCTTGATTTAATTGAAGCGTATTATGTATCGGTTACCAACATACATAGACGAAAACATGCCAATCAATATAACACTTATTATCCTCTAGATCAGTGGTTGTTAATCTTTTTGGGTCCACGGCTCCTTTTGATTTTGTAATAAAATTTACGGCTTCTATACGAACATTTGAAATAAACAAATTTAAATTATTTAATCATTTTAATCTAACGTTATTTAATGATAAACATGTAATTATTAATAATAGATAATATATAATAACATTTTAATATTTAATGGGACGGTTGTGCTTGTTTTTGTTGCATAATATTATCAAATCTTGGCGAAAATTTTGAAAACGCGATTCTTATTTCCTTTTCGGTATTCAGTCTTGCTATTGATTAAATATATTTAATCAATGGTCTTGTTTAGTTTTAATAACTGATAAGGCCAAAAAACCCGTTTCACATAAGTATGAAGAAGCAAATGGAATCAAAATCCTGATAACTCTATTGGCTACGATCGGATACTGCTTCTTCATAGCTATCCAAAATTCTGATAAAGTTGATGATGCAAATTTTGATTTGATTTAGTGAATCTGAGGATAAGTCTATCAGTTTTTCTTGTTCCAAAATTGTTAATTCTAACGGTAGATCAGTAGTAAAAGGATCTTTAATCCAATATACCTCGGGAATAACCTCGGGAATAACCTCGGGAAAATAATTTTGGAAGTGAACAATAAGTAGCGATAAGTGTTCCATGAATAATAATTTGACAGATTCTATCAAGTTTAAATTATTTTTATGAAGGAACATATACAATGTGGGGAAACAGTCATTTAAAGCACCTTTATCCATTTCATTCTTCCACAAGACTAATTTACTTTTAAAAAAAGTAATTTTATCACTCAACAGTAAAATGTGGGTTTCATTACCTTGTAAAGATACATTTAATATATTGAGTTTTTAAAAAATATCTCTTAAGTATGATAGTTTTATTAAAAATACTTAATTTTCAAATTTTTCAAATTTTTTTTTTTTGTTTAAGAAGAAAACAATTAAAGTTCTTTTTGATGTTCAAATACTCTTCTTAACACATTTACTTATGAAAACCTACGAGAGTTGCAATAGTAAAAAAGAGAGGTAAGCCCAGATCATATGTCTTCACACATTTTTTCAAAACACCGGGACGAGTAACACATAGTTTGAGTTTTGATGAAATTAACTATTTCAATAGCAGACAGCAAAACTTCATCAAGACTTGGACTAATAGTTTTGGAAGCGAGAGCTTCTCTTTGCGTTATAATATAATAATCCCATACAGCATAAGGGGCTTTTTTTTTAACGAGTGTCTGTTAACCACTATAACAACCTGACATAGAGCTAGTACAAATGGTACAAACTCCAAAACATCTATCCCAGACAATGTTTTCAATCATGAAAGAATCTAATATATTAAAAAAATCTGTTGCTTCAGTTATAGACCTGTCGTTTTTTTTTTTTAGATACATTATCGTTGTATCGTGTAAAAATAATATGAATTTGCTTGTAACTAAGAACCGATTCATGACTTTATATATGCAGAAATGGTAAAACTAAATCAACTGAAAATTATAGTCTTCTATATAAGTTTAGGTAATTATTAAATATTTCATCTTCTATACAAGTTTAAATATTTAATAATTATCTACTCTATTAATATACTTCTAGTTTACAATAATTATATTTAATTTGCAAATATTCACAGGAAAAAAATGTAAAGCCGGTATTTGCTTTATCGCAAAAATTACACTGACTTCAACTGTAATTACCAAGATCTAAGACATAATTAAGAACGATTAGTTAAAAATAATATTAAAAATACTTATAGAATATATTACTAACGTAGACAAATAGAAATATTGACCTTCGGATAATTTTCATATGGGAATGTAAAACAATTCGTACTCTCAAAAGTATCGTTTTTTTTTTTACGGTATAATGATCTAGAAAATTAATAAATTATAGTTCGAATTAGTAATATACGAATGTACATATGTAATTACCGGTTCAACATTTGGACATGCAATCGAAATTATCTATTTTTACGTGGAACCGTATAAATATGTAGCCCGTTCCGAGTATTAGGTCAGTTGCTCGTAAATTTTGAATATTTGGACAAAATGGCAGTCAGTATACAGCTCTCTGGACCAAAACTCTTCATGCACAATAAAACAATAGCTGAAATGTTTATGGTTCAATTGGAGAACAATAAAGGACTTTTCGGGGTAAGAAAAATAATACAATATTGATGTTATACAAGGTGACTCGTCAAAATATCACAGTAAAAATAAACCGGTCAAAATATCTCAACAATTTAAATATATCCTACGTAAAAGTTAATTCTTAACATTTCCCTCTACTATGAAAGTTGTGATTAAAAAAATACATACAACGTATTTTGATAACTTTAAGTCTAAAACTATAGCAATAGATTTCGAGTGGGCATTTATTAAATTTTCCATAGAAATATACTTGTATATAAATTATGTTGAAGTTCGTAAATGTTTCATTTCATTATACTCAATTTTAATAACAAAAATACATAGTCTATATAAATATTCTTTGTAGTCTATATAGTAAATATTTAGTCTAATGAATTAAACAATAAGTATTCCTAGGACGTTATATGTTTTTGTACCTATCTCTGAAGTTATTTCTGTTTTTAAAGAACTTGTAAATTAGAATTACCACATAACAAATAAAGTGCCGTAGTAGATTTCTAATAAATTATAAATTTTTTTGATCATGTGTGGGTAATAAGAGCGGGGCGGTAGACGGAGAGCACATAATTTTTCTATATTATATAATGTTAAATAAATAATACATTGAATATAATAATATACAAATAAATAATTGTAATAAATTAATGTAACACTCATCTTTAAAATCTTTTATTGTAATTTTAAATGTTTGATATGATTGAAATGAATGTAATTATTAAATGTAATTTATTTCAACATGTATTTTTAGAAAAATGTGCGTTTTCATGGGATATTTTGTTAAGGGATATTTAGTTTTGGAAATAATTTGACCAGGATATTTTCCCATGAAACGTAATAGTATCAGTTAGTCATATTTAGTTTCACGTAAACGGATTGATGACAAAACATCGTACATTTAGATCGACTGTATTACCGGCACGGAGTACACGTATGCGAAATTGAAAAAAGACGTTTTCGCGATGGCTACCGCGTTTCGCAACGATAATTTGGGACGAGGAGACGTAGTGATGAGCGTGGACTACGGTTCGTATGAAGGACAAGTGGTACTGTTGGCGGGACTTTTGATTGGCGCAACTGTTGCTGCGTTGGATTACAATTTGAAAAAAAGTAACCGTGCCTCCGTTTTAAAAGGCTGATATTCAGTGCCGGATGTATTAAAATTAAAGTTTCAATTTTAGGCCCTTTAGATACAACGGCGTTTGCCCAGTGTCGTAGCAACCAAATATTGCGCTCACTTCGAAATGCGCAAAAGGAAGTTGAAATGATTATAAATAAAATGCACAACATTGTAATATTTGTAGTATATTATTAAAATTTTTCATTTTTGTGCCCCCCCCCCCCCGGGGCACCCCTCGCGGCCCCCTTCCTCCCCCCCCTGATTGCACCCCTGCACCACCAGCTAAATCCGGCACTGCTGATATTTAATCGGATATTTAATCGGTTTTTTCATCACGCGCGAATTTATCTGCACGCAGAAACCCTAGCGGCGCTCGTTAACGAGTCGAGACCGGACGTGTTGTTCTGCAATACGTCCAGCGTCCACGCAATAGCCGACATCTTGAACATGATCGAGCACCGGCCACAATTGAAGATCTCCACGGCGACCACCGTCGGGTTCGTCGCCTATTCGGATATCGTGCGATCCGACGGCTTTTCCGTGCAACCGACCAGGTCGGCGTACGACAAGCGCTGGCCGAGCGCACTGGTTTTCTCGAGCGGCACCACCGGCGTACCAAAGGGTGTGCACCTGTCCGATGACGCCATCAAAGCCGCCCTAATATCGTTCATGTGAGTGCAAACGGTGCACACAGTGCATACAGTGTTCAAGGCCGGATCATTGTCATTATAAAAGGCTTGAGGGGGGAGGTAACCATTACTCTCTGCCGTTTCTCAAAAACAATTTAATTTTATTATTTTTATTTATTATATTTTTATTTGGGTTTAGTAATTTATAAAAAATATTGATTGAAATAATTATAGTACCTTTGTAGATTGTAGTACAACCACGATTAATTGATAGAACAGTAGGTACTTTATATTTAAACAATTACGAAACACATTGTGGCCCCTTTCAACTTGCGACTCGCGATTTCAGCCCATCACCCCTTACCTAGCCAATCGATTTTAAGCATCATAAATCCAAGGTGTTTGTTTAACAGGACTTTGATGGAGGAGCCGGTCGAAAACAGATTTATGATCACATCTCCTGTGTTTTGGTACACCGGAATATTGTTATTGATGCTAGGAGTTCACTCCGGTAAGCCCAGATTATTCTTCTCCGCGAAGCCAACTTCCGAGCAAATACTTTGTGCGATAGACATGTTTAAAGTACGTACAAGGCTCTATAAATAACGTAAGTTAATACTAAAATTAGTTTTACCTAAAAGCAATAACTAACCGTGACTTTACACTGAGTTGGTCTTAAAATTTTTGATTCAATCCAATTATTAAACTTTTGAACTTCCGACCGGTTAGTGCGATGTTCGTGATTCTTCTGGATAGCAACTACGCGTTGGACTAATCGGGCCGGGTAAGAAGTACAGGAGCAGTGTTTGGAAAGTATATAATATGGCGTGTATGTAGCTACATTTTTGTTTTTTCTATATATATAAGGCGAATAAAGAAGATAGCCTAGGGGAACAGTAATCGCTACTAATCTTGACATACTCTATGTGTTTTCAAATAAATTTGATATAAGTGTATTTATAATAGTTATTAATTGATTAGGGAAAATTTATAAAACATACTCACAGGTTAACGTCATCGGCTAACTGGTCCACAGAAGAGTATAGTCAGTGTAGTAGTAGTGTTTGACAAATATATATATATTACATATAATGGATGTGGGGATATTATTTTATCTTATCGCTTATCATATATTATTTAATTTAACAAACTCTAATCATATATTATACAATTAAATACGTACATTTATGTTACCAAAATAAGGTTTATTGTAAAATAATTTAAATATAAATGTGTATTTACAGCCTACGTTTTTAATGACTGGAGTAGCCGCGGCCAATGATATGATGTCATACCAGATGACGAATGGTCACAAATATAATATTGAAAGCTTGATCACATTCGTCGTCGGTGGATCTCCAATGCGTCCCAAGTTACAAAAGATGATTACTGAGAATTTACTGCAGGGAAGGATACCGATCAAGCAAGGGTACGGGGCTTCGGAACAGGGAATCCTAGCGCTTTGGTCAATGAAATCAGATATTAATACTGTTGTTGACGGATCCGTTGGAAAACCAGCAGCTGGGGTGAAATTTAAAGTAAGCAGAGGTATTTTTAATTTTTTAAGCAGAAAGCTGAATTTTGTTCAGTTTTGTTAACGAAATATTTTAGATTGTCGATTTAGTAACCGGTGAAAGTATGGGTCCTAATAAAGAAGGCGAGATTCGTATTAAATCAGTGTCCAACATGATCGGTTACGCTTACGATATGAAGAAAACAGTGAATTCCTATGACGAGGACGGATGGTTCAAAAGCGGTGACGTTGGGTATTACACGAACGATGGTTGTTTGTTCATCGTCGGTCGAATAAAAGAATTAATGATTTATAAGGATATTAGGGTAAGAAAATGGATTAAAATTACAATTGTTTTCATTTAATTGATTTAATACATTATTTTTCTGACTTTCAACGTAATTTAAAATTTTTTTATTAGATTTCAAGCAAATTGTTGAGATATTATATTATCCTATAAAATTTTTTTCGGTTGTACTACCGGGTGTAGTAAAAATAGATATTGAATATATTTTATCAAATCAAAATGTTGTTCTTACTTTAGAAGAGTTCGATTTTCATAATTTAACTTTGTACACATTTTTTGTTACAATTAACCAAAACCCATGAATAGGTATATTTTAAATTAAACAAATTTCTTGTAAAAAAAAAAAAAAAGCTTTTATTATTTTACTACACGAATAAATTGCTATAAAATATAGTTTAAATGTATGTTTGATGCACTTGACTCCATGGTCTTATAAAGTAGAATATTTCTTCGTTTACAGATATCACCGATTGATATTGAAACTGCTTTGCTAAGTCATCCGGCCGTACTTGACGCAGGGGTGACGAGTAGAGACAGTTTTCACGGCGATTTGGTTATAGGAGTCGTAAAGGTCAAACAAGATCAGCAAATCAAACCCGACCAACTAGTGTCTTACGTTAATGGTAAGATGAGACAGTAAAAAAGTTTCTCGAACATCGAAATAAGTGGTTTCAATATTTTTTTAATTTTTTTTTTTTTTTAGATAGGGTAGACGAACACGAACAACTGCGCGGTGGTGTGATATTCGTAGAAGACATACCCCGGTCTCCGGCTGGTAAACTGAAACGAGACGAACTCAAGCTTTTGGTCAAATAAATATTGCAACATACATTTGGTATTATTGCAATTGGTATTATTACAATTGGTCAATTATACAACATGTAATTCGCCAAAGGCCGCCCGTAATAAAGTTTTATTTTTTCATCGTCCATTATTAATGACTGTTTTATTACCCTCCAACGTACTAGTATTGTTGTATTATCGTTGTGTCTTCGGCGTGTGCGTTGGTTGCGATCAAATCAGTGGTGGCTCGTGAGATTCGCCGTGTTGGTGCGCAAATAATTAGTAAGATTGCCTATGAAGACGAGTAAAAAATTGTTTATTTTGTCATAAATATATGTACATATAACGTATTAATTACAATTTTTTTTATGCTCTATAAGCTAGTTTTGTCACGGTAAAATAAAAATAAATTGGAAAAAATAACTATGTACGTGATACATGAACAGAAAATCTTGTTTCGATACGCGGACCGAAAAAATAAGTCTGGTGCACACATTGATTGTGCTCCAATCGATCGTGTATCACTAATCGACGTGTCTGCGCATTTGGTTAATTTTCGCATAGCCGCCCGGAGCACAACGAATGCGTGTTCCATGGGCGCAACTAGAGCTCAAACATTGGGGAGTGCTGAAATTGCTAAAATAAAGTAAAATGGTATTTACCTGTAATCACTATAGATTATATAGATACATATATCTGAAGAAAAAAAAAAGGAATGCTAAATTTTAACTCAGGGGTACTAAAAACCCTATTACGCCCCCCTAGTCGCGCCTATGACATGCTCCGTTAATTATTTAATAGACACTAGTTAAAAGACTACACTTACACTAGCTCTTGTGCACCATAGCTCGAGCCGCCACTGGATCAAATACGCGTACACACATGTTTTCAATTGCCTGTGTTACATGAATTATCGTTTGTACCGGTTTGAACGCACCGAGTTACCAATTTCAGTGTAAAGATACTTTTGCGCGTTGCAAAAACAATAATATAAGTTACAAACTCGACGAATACGTTTGGTACGACCGAAAACGATTACCGCTAAATCTTAACGTTAAATCTCGGGTGATTTTTATTAAGCGTAATCCGTTTACGGTTTTTTAATACTACGAACATGCTACGTTCTTAAAATTTCTTCGAAAAGTTTAGTGTTTTAGCTTTACGTACGGTTTCGAACCGAATACATCACAAACATAGTCGTACCTAATGAAATAGAATTTCAGCCTGGAAATGCCAACTTCACGGTGGCGTATCGTAAGTCTAGACGGCTGTAGGGTTTATGTGAGACGGAAGCCGTCCTTAACTGATATTTCATGGCGCCTTAGGGGTCCGCGGCCCACAGTTTAAAAAGTCCTGATCAAGACAGCGAAATCATACCCGAGCGACGGCTGTTTGTGTCAGATGAAATATACCAGTACTAAACTTAGTAAGAGCAAACGCGTATCCGTCGTAGCTTATCCTGTACAGCGTAGTTTGGGGCATTCGGATACTGTAATTACAACACAGCGTGTTCTGTTTTTTTCTATATTTTTTATTAGCGGTCTACCCGCACCACTCCACTGCTTTCCCATTAATCATATCTGTTCCTGCGGTTGATTTTTGCAATTTAAAAGCTGTACTTTTTTTTACGAGCACCATATCTTTCTTTATATAGCCCGGGGGTCGTAATTCTATTATGAAGTCATCCACCCCTTCGATGGTGCTACAGTTTGATAAGGGTGCGTGAGCCATACAGCAACGCGTATATGACTAATGGGGTATGTTAACACCCACGAAACCCCAACAACTGAGCCCTAATTTTTAAACACTCCATTAATATGGTAGAGCGTAGCGCGCGCTTTTCTCTTGCTTCCGGGAATCATCCCCAGGGAAACGAACCATTTATTTCAGATACACAAACACCGGATTTGTTTGCATGGATTATAATAATCCGAACATTTAAATTCACGGAGAAAATTTCACATTGTCTTACTTTATTTGTATGCTGATTGTTATTCAATGTTAAAATACCCTATTTTTTATAATTGGGGATCGAATTCAATTTAAAATCAAAATATTTTTTTATTTATAACGGATTTATATTCATGTGCTCAATACTGGTCAATCCTATTGTCGAATTATGATTTATAAAAATATTTTATTTCATATCATCCTAAAGTTTTTAAGCAAAATACTCGTATGTTTGAAACTTGAGAGCACTGCATTGAATACATAAAATAAATACAAATTAATTCAAGACAATAAAATATTTATATAATAAAAATTAATAATTTCTGTAAATAATTGATTTATAATATTTTTGAGTAGTTTTTTTTTTAAATGATCTATTCCATGCCATTTATACTTATACTATAACTAATTACTCCTAACAGTTACCTGAAAAATGTAATGATAGGTAGTCAAAAATAATGGTACCCTTAGGCTGGCAATTATTTTACCGTGCGACAATTTATTTATTAGGAGGGGGGGGGCAAAAATATAATTACATATCTAATGAAAAAGGTATCCGAGACTAAACGCCGCTTTACTACCTACATATTGTTATATAAAATTATTTATTTTCTAACACCATGTTAGATAAGCGAAAATTTAAAATTAAGATTTAAAAAAAAAAAAATTATAATAATAGCTATAACCTATAGCTGTTTTGTACTCATTTTAAAACAAGGTATGTTAAATATCAAAGGGGGGCACTGACCCTCCTAACTTTTTCTAGGGTGGCAATTGTCCCCCTTATTCTCCCAGTTTACGCCTATGGGTTACAAGATTACATTTAATAATATTTATTTGTTCATGATTATTTTTTAGTGTTCTTAATTATTTTTAAGTAAAAATGTTTGTAATGATTTATTTAATCTCATTTTCATGTACATGTTACGGCACAAGTTCGAATACCGATAAGACATAGGATACATAGAACAGTTTGGTCAAACCACGAATAAATTTTGTAATTCAGACTTTTGCAAACGAGATTTGATTAAAATCCAAAATTTTCCACCAATTATGAGATATTCCACCCTTGTTTTATATTTGTATACAAAATAATTATTATTATTTAAATATATTATACTTGTGTATAAAAATAATTATTATTATTTAAGTATATTAGCTACTATAGGCGTAAACAGGCAACTCCATATCCTGAACACCTATGTAAGCAACAATTTATATTCTACTATTTTGGAGGTTGCTATTATATATATCATATATATTCTTTGAAAGTTCACTTTTTACATATATAGTTACAGCTTTCTCGTGTGGGATTTAAGTAATAAAAATCACTCACAATTTAATTTAATTAAAATAGATACTATATTATATAATTATGTATGTACAAATATCGATACGCGTTACAATTGCGGAGGAATTGCCGAATATATCGCCGAGTGTAATTCACGGTGTGTCGCGGATTGTACTTACGGACTGATTGAATGAGCGTCTGACCAGCCGGTATATATATATCGGCGTCAATTGTCTAGAACATTCTCGAAATTACCTTAACGAGATAATCATTGCATATTCTAGAACATGGGATTTCCCCTTATCCACTAACAATATTGTAAACAACTTGGACGATTCGCGGTGCGTTGTTTACGTCACCACACTCGCATACCCTGATCACGAAGTCTCGCTACGCCTATGTTGGCTACTACCTATAAGCATTTTCATAGGTACACACATTTATATTATTATTAATTATTATATACAGGGCCGCAGAGAGAAATCAAGGGCCTCAGGGACAAATTAATTCAGGCCCTTTTGACACGATGTATTAAATTTGCCACTAACATCCAGTGTCATCTTTTAAAATGTGTATACCAAAGAGATAATGAAATTGCAGTCACAGTTATTCCACAGACTAAATGAAAATAATTACTTATAGCCTAAGGGTCTTTCTTGAAAATGTTATTTATCTACGTTTTAGATCAATATTGTAGTGTACTTTATTGTAGACTTGTTACATCGCACGATTCATGTTAGTGATCCATAAATAGATCGATACCATGACCGAGACGTAGTGGACTTGATCAGGCCCCGGGCCTTTTCTGAAGCTCGGGCCCCTGGGCTATAGCCCCAGTTGCTCCCCCTCTCGTCGGACCTAATTATATATTGTGACAAATTTATATCATTATTAAATGTTACAGTAAAATTATTTGTTATAATTATTTATTTGTTCAGGTTTGACTGTTGTGGCATTTCGAATTGCACAATACATTTTTGGATAAACACTTACATCTTACATCTAAATGAATCATAACCTGTTCCGTATCGTTAATTAAAATGTATGTACAACACATCGTTCAGTAATAACAACTTTTATCACATAAGTAGGTATATTTTTGGCTAATTTATTGATTGTATGAGTAGGTACACGTGTCAAGGTCTTCCATGATAATGATTTTTATTAAAGTCAAAATGAAAATTCCCAAAGTCGATCACAATCTATATGTGGTAGATGCTAATATACATAAATAATAGTAATTGTTTTTATATACGAGTGTATATATAGTAAGGGAAAAAACATCACATAATTTTTGTGAAAAATTGAATTCAAAAAAATTTTGGACTTTTACCAAATTTCGTTTGCAAAATTCTGAACTACAAAATAATTTGGGGTATGACCAAACTGTTTTGTGTATCCTATGTTATACCGCTATTCGTACTTTTACCGTAAACAGTGGTGTGCGCAGGGGGATGATTGATATATCTCCACATGTGTTTTTCTTTTTTTTTTTGGTCTTAAACGTTTAAAAACGTATTAAGAATTACGATGGGCAGTCATGGTTAAATGGATAGGCGTTAATGAACATACATCAAGACATTCCATTATCTACAGAACAAATAATTGATGAATTTAGTGTTAAAGCCAGAAGGATGAATTTCCATCTAGATTGAATTTTTTTTGTGTAATAATAAAAAATAAAGATTGCAAATAATCCCATTTTTATTTATGACGTCTCCCCCATACCAAATTCCTGCGCATGCCATGACTGTAAAACATAAAATTTATGAATAAACCATGAATTGTAACGTACTTATTTGTCTTATTTCGGAATTACAACTTAAAATAAGTTACCTCTTATTTACTGGTGATATGTCTTAAACAATTGAAAATAATGTTTTTTTTTTTTAATTTTATATATTTGACAATAATAACATTACGGGTTATAATTAGTTATTCTATATTAATGTTGACGTTGTAACGTACTGGTCAATAACAATTTCGTTTTTCTATTTAAACATTTGTTTATTTAAAATACTGTCAGTTTTAATTTGGTAATTATTGTTTTCTACTCCGCTGTAGTTATAATATTGTTTTCGACTTTACTAAGATATTGGTAAATTTAAAATTTTAACAAATTATTTTGTATACTGCAGATATAAAATATAATTTATAAACATGTACACTCAATAAATTAAAATATAACATTTTTTGAATTTTTAAAATATTTTTAATACTGTGTCTAACCAAACGAATGAACAATAAATAATAGATTTCGAGTTATGAGAAACATATATTTAGTGACTAATTAACACAAGATTAAGTTTTAAATTATAATGCTAAGGAATATAGTACAAATATATTTCTGATGTACAAAACATCGGTTGATAAGATAAGTGCATATTAAAAAAAATGATTTTTATAAGATTAACTTTACATGATCGATTTGCACAATGTACACATAAATTGATTTATTTAATAGGTATATTATTTATTCATTGTATTATAATATTAAAATTCTCCATTAGGACTTTCAAAGGATACATAGCTTTCAAACAACAAAACCTATCTGTAACATGATAACTTTATTTTCTTTATTTTTCATATTTTCTCATTTAATTTTAGATACCATTATTGGACTTGATACTTGATATTAATATATTATAATAGCTGTTCAATAATTTTACTAAAAACTTGTTCAGCAACTCAAATTGATTGTTACTATATGTTAGAACATCAAATAGCTGATACATATATACATATATATATCATATTTATATGATTTAAATATTATTTTTAAAATGTTATGGGTAAAATATCTAATTAATATTTCAATAAATGTTGTTTTTTTTCGGGTAAAAGCTTTGTTAATGCTTATATATCTTAGCAATATCACAAGGAGAAAATTGAGAATTGTTAGCACCAGTCAAGCGGCATAAGATAGCTGCGTTAAAAACATAAACTATATAATACTAATAATAATAAATAGTGTACATAATCTAGGGTTTGAAACAAAGCTGTTGTCTCCAATCTGTTCATTGCTGTGAAAAGTAATCCCTATTGCTTTAAACCGTTAAGCTAAACAAATGAGTAAAAATATGCAATTAATCCCTACAAATATTATATAGCATACCAAAAAATAAAACGAGTGTGAATTTTGGTCTTATTTGCCATCTATTAGAACAATAAAAATAATATACAGAGGTAAAATAGTTAAATAGTTCAGGTAAAATTGGACGTGTTTATTAAACAAATCTATCATATAATAAATGTTCATAAAATGTATACAATCCTCATTTTATATCACTTAACAGTTTTTTAAACATAATGATTTAGTAGAGCTTATTTTTTTTGTTATTATACATAATATGATTATGTTGACTAAGTCAATGATTTTAATTTTAGAAATGCACAGTAACACAGTAGACATTAAAGCTATAAATCATAATTGCTAGGTTTCTAAGTTTGCACATAATACTTTAGTAAACATAGATTATCATTAGGCAGATCTCAACATATAATTATTTAAATTGGTTGCTATATGAAAATGTATACTAGAAAGAAATTATAAATTCAAATGGTATTTATGAAAAAACATGTTCTTGTCTGTAATATAAGGAAAACGTACGTCAATTTCAGCTTAAGTAAATTAATGAAATAGTATGCTTAATGTTTTCAGTTCTTCGGAAGTATTTATAAATTGTTATTTATAAAAATTGCATTTCTTACTCTCAAATAACGTGTATATAATCTGTACATAAATACACATACACATGTAAATATTAGGAGTAGCCACAACGAAGCTCGTGAGCCACATGCGAATCTTAAATCAGTTTTGTACGGCTATTGAACCAAATTTAGACTAAAATTAATAAATATAAGACTTTGTTAGAATCCTTAGAAATATTAAATAGTATTTTTACAACCGTTGGTTTCGTTATCAGTAAAGCTGTAATTAGGTATAGATTGGCAAGGCGGCGGTGCTTTTAGTATGTGTAGCCAAAATATGACTTCATTTTATAAACATTGCTTTACAATATGGCTCACCTTGCATTAGCTTTATAAATTTGTGGTTCTCAGAGTTAAGGTTAGTGGCCATCCCTGATATATATAAATTTATGAAAAAATTATTTATTAATGTGTGAATAATAATGAAATTCTAAAAAATGTTCAAAAATGTAACAAGACATTAAAATTAAAATAAACATATAATGAATAGTTACATATTATTGTTGTTTAATAATAAATGCCAAGTTATAAATATAAATATAAAATATATTTATAAAATGAATTTACAAAATATTAGTTGAATTATGAGGCAAAAAAAATTAGTTTTAACAAAATATAATATAATGAATATACAAGATATACTTATCCTTTAGTATTACTACTTTTTCTTCTTTTTTAGATTTTTCATTTTCTTATTATCTCTTTTAATTTTAGCTGTCAATTTAGGATTAGATCTATTCCTGTTCCGTTTTTTAGTGCTATGTTTAAATTTTACATCCGCAAAAAGTTTGTCAATTATTGTACATATTCGTTCTCTACTGACATAACGACCGATGTTATTATCTAATAAATATCTTATACGGCTTAAGTAAAGATCAAGTTGTAAATAATCTGTTAAATTAGTAGTTGGCAAATCAGCGAAATTTTCTCCTTCAGCTTCAACTTCTTGTCTCTAAAAATAAATTTATATATAAATAAATATTTAATGTATGTAATCATTTTATTTGAACAAATTTCATGTTAATATACTATAAATATCTCATCATTTTTGTTAGTTTCTATATGCAGAAAAAGAACATTAAATTGTCAATTGCACATATGACGCATGTACAGTATAGACTGGTATAGG
>NW_020271715.1:443936-551717 GCF_003268045.1 Sipha flava
CTGCTAAAAGTTCGTCAACCATTGTACGTTTCCGTTCTTTATTGATAAGACGACCGGTTTTACCTTCATATGGTGAATCTACAACTGTACCAATCTGAAAGTATTTAGGATAAGCTTCAGTTTCATTCTTTTTATAAAAACGTTTAGTATCTAATGCAGATCTCATACGGATTAAGTCAAGATCATGTCGTACACTGTCTGTTAATTTAGTAGCTGGTAAATCAAACCAATTTTTTCCTTTAGTTTTAGCTTCTTGCCTCTTTTTATCTCTTTTGATAATTTTTGAGCTCTTGTCATTTACTGGTACCTTGTAATTCTTTTGAAATCCTGGTTTCAAAACACATTGACTTAACAACGCATCAGCAGAGCTCATGATTGTTTTATTGAATTTAATCGGCTTCGTCTGAGAATTAGGTAAAAATTATCTAAATGAACAAAAAGTTTCAAGAATATATATTAAATTTTAATAAATATGAAGCCTAGACTTACTCGTTACTTAACACCAGTTTGCCATTGATTTGATTGATGGGAGATCGAATTGGACAGATAATTATTCAATAAATATGGTTTAACTATTGAATTCATAGATCATGGAAACGCGTAATCAGTAATTGCATGGCGAGATGGTTGCTTCACTTTAATAAGTGATAACAAGGGTATGAGGTAACCATGGTTCTAGATAATTTTTACAACCAAGGATTTTACCGAATGAAACCAAAGATGTTACTAAACCGTTAAGACTGCGGTACAATTGGTACGCTGCCTAATTTAACCAAAGTGCCGGACATGCTGAACCGTGTTTCTCGATAACCATAATGATGAACGTTAAGCATTTATACCTCTTCTTTAATTTCGTCTGGAGTCTTGCAACTGTTGGCCTCCATCAACCATAATGGTGTTTTCAATCTTCTCGTTGTCCGTTATCGTCGTTTAAACGCGAACGGAACACTATTTAATAGTTATTTTTCCGAAAAAATTGACGCACTATCGCGTCTGACTATTACCAAAATTCGTCATCATCTCTGACATTGCACATTATTCAATGAGCACGTACACGGCATTCAGTTTGACTTCAGAAACTTTTATTGACTGATTTACTATGCACCACGATCAGTACCGATTCACATCGTTATGTAATTGAATAGTGTTCGTTATCGATGAAAAATCAATTCATTTCGATGGTACCGTAATGTAATTTGCACATAATGTAACAATATATATATAAAACTATGTATAGACGAGAAAAATAAAAGGATATTGCGAATCGCGTAGTGAATGTACCACGTACAATAACACAATGAACCTATTCCATGGTAATGTGGAAGCTTTTCGAAAACATGAATATACCATTACGATCTTATCGAACTCAACACGATTCCTCTCCTAGGTTTTTTTTCTTATTCAAATCTGTCATTAACTTTGTGGAGGATTTTTCCGCCGATGTTGTTTCATTTTCTTCTACGAATATTTTGTGAATGTCGATAGGAACGCGTCTACTCAACAGAACTTTTATAATCCACCACTAACTGGTCGTGTCGGAGGCGGACGAGGAAAAACTAACGCCAAGCCCACCGTCCGAAGTGAACTACGTCGCCGTCGTGAACATTGCACGAACCAGACCGGTCTGATTACATAGTCACGACCGCGGTACGTCTAAAATGTCTCTGTGCACGGTCCGGAAAAAGGTTATCGCGGCTGGCAACAAAAAATTACGCCATTGCGAGACAATACGGTTTTGGTTAATTTGTCGAAGTACACTATCAACCGTACGCGCGCGCGTCGGCTCGTTCGTGATGATGACGATTATTTTCGACGATGACGGTCACGGTGGGTGGGTGATGGAGGGGATTATTCCGAGGACGGAGAGCTGCGTGGTTAGGTTCGTTTTCAACGTTTTTCCAAATGTTTTTCGTTTCCTAAATAATGGGCACGTCGTTCCGACCACGGTGCCATTGCGATTCGAAAACTTGGTCGAAACGAGCGGTCCAGAAAAAGGTGCCCCGAGAAACCGAATTTTTGTCAGACCAAATTCCCCCACCCCCGTGCGGTTGTATAAATGAGTTCCCCGAGGTTGCGGCACCCCGTTTCTCCCACTCTTTTCCACGTGCGTCACTGACCGGCATCGTGTGTGCCGATGTACAATGGCCGCCGCTGTCGATTTCCTCGCCATTGTGCGTAACAACACATTATTATATTTAAACACAATAACGCTGTGTATTTACGAATATATATTTAATGCTAAAAAACGTCGCGATTTCTGTTTTTTTTCGGCTGACTCGACATTCTGCGACGCGGCCAAACCGACGGCACGCACGGAGATTCCGATCGACGGGGAGGAGTCGTATTAAAAATGCTTGTTAGGAAAAGATGGTTCTTCGATATTTGTACGTGAAAAAAAAACGGTTTTCGTTTTTTTCAGCATAACCGTACGACGGGCTAACGTAACAAGGCACGACGGTTGGTGGTGTAAAATGAACGCGTTGCGTTTATTCTAATATAATAATCGGTAGGGAAGCATTAGGAGGATACTAACGATTTTAACTGTTTTTATTAAAATTCTTTAGTAATATTGACAAAGAAGTAAAAACCATTATCGTTCTTAATTCGTATAGCCACTGAACAGCGAGTGTTATATAATTGCGACGAAAAATGACACCCGTGCTTAATATTCTGTTAATTCCGTCCCAACTGCTCCATCGAAAATCCGCCGATTACACTGTCGGTTGAGCGTTTCACGTCCGCCTCCGTTACGTCTAACAAATTCATAACGGCCCCGGCAAAATGACTATTTATAGATCGTGTGGCCGACGGTAATGATTTAGAACAGCATTTGCTATTCGTATTTACAGGCGCGGTACAACACGATAATGTTGCACGTGCCGCGTGCGATCCGGATGAAAAACGTCCATGATTTCAAAAAAATAAAAAAAATACTCAGATCGAAAGTCTGGTGAGACAGCGATTATGTTTTACAAGAGTCGGCGCGACCGTCCGAACACGGTTCGCCATACACCGTTGTCAGGCACGATCACCGGGAACGGCGTCATGGTCAGGTGGCGCGCGCGCACGCGGAAGACGGTTTCCGATTATAGACCCGGATGGGTCCTTTGTGATCTTCGAAAACGAAATATTATCATTATCGTTATTTTTTCTGGTCGCGAACGCGCGGCATCTGGCACGAGTCCTGGCAGCTGCCCTGCCAAATAATACAAGCGCGCGCGGCCGCACGCAACTGTACACATGCGTCACGCGCGCTAGAAAATCGAAAAATATAAAACATAGCCGTCGCCGCCGCAGCGGACGGGTAATGTTTGCGCGGGAGGACGTGGGCACGGGGAGCAAGGTATTCGTTTCCTCCGCCACCGCGCGTTGTTGCGCCTATGAAACACGTAAACGATTTCACACGGCGTTTTGTCGTGGCCGCTCGCAAGTATTGCCGTTACGACGCGTAAACACGTCCGCCCCCTTCGACATTTAGCGGCCTTCGGCGAGAAAAACCAAAAGAATAAAACCAACGTTGCTCCCCTTTCCCCGGTTTAAAGGAAAACAATGACTTCGACGATGTCGGTCAACGAGTACGTCCGCTTACAACCATTTCGAAATACATTGACTAACGTCGGTCACGGCCGACCTCCAACTTCTCGTCTCGGTGCGACGTGATGCGTTGTGAACGCGTAAATAATTTTCGCAGGATACCGTAGAAAAGAAACGTACGCGAGTAAGCGAACGGGCGTCAAACTCCCAAACGCAATCGGATGGGCGGGGAGGACGGTTTTCGGCGCCCAAGACGTTTCTGCGTGTTCTTGACGAACGGGCGCCCGTGGGGCCGGATTTCGGCCGCGGTCCTGCCGTTGTCGTTTCTCGCGCGAACGACCACCGGTCGACTGTACCGTCGTTCGCAGCAAACCGTGTCGGAACGAACGGGAAAAACGTCATGGCTGACTTGGTAGACGAGATATTGTTCGTTCGTGTTGTTCCACGAGTTTCTCGTCGGGTCCGACGCGGCGCGCGACGCGTTTAAAAATAATATTCCGATATTTTCATTAAGCGGTGCGTCCGGCCCGTATGATGACGGACGCGGTGGCGGTGTCGACCAGGGGGCAGATGGCGATGGACGGGTAAAAGCTGTTCGATTATTAATAATACGGTGATGTTGTTATTAATATTTTCCCTCTCGGCGGGCAAAACGGTCGGTTCAAAGAGTTCAAACGCACGTTCGATATGCGGGATGCCTCTTCAAAAGCGAGCGAAACCATTGGACGGGAGGGCGACGCGTCGTTGTCAGGTTCGGAAGCGGGGCGGAGGGACCGCGTCGACGGCAACGCGCGGGCGCCGTTGCCGAGCGGTTAGATTAACGCCGACCGGGGTCGCCAACTGCCGCGTTGTTTACCGGGCGCGCGGTTTGGTTGGTCACACCGGCCGGATGTCGCCGTGCCGGATTGGCCGCGACGATCGAGGTCACTGCGCGTGCGCCCTGCCGGTTTAACGGTTTTCACCCACGCCGACCGGCACCGCGAAATCGCCATCGATGGCCGTACGATTTCCGCGCCCTGGGACCCGGGAAAGCGGCCGGCACGTAGATTTCCACGTCCCGGTACGTCGGACGACTGTCCGTCCGTCCCTTGCCGACCACGGCTCGCGTCCCGGGGTGCCGGAACTACGACGAACCGCCCGGGACGCGGCCCGTACGACTATCGATAGTTTGATAAACGATAGTGTCGATAGTACGGGCGCGCGCCGCGCACGGCGTCCGGTTGCATTCCCTCCATTGTTGCCGCCGCCGCGTCCTCTCATTCGCGAATCGCCGCGTCTCTTTGTCGCGCTCGTTCACGGTTTATTTATCCCGAATCCGTTACCGAACGCGCAACTCAGTTCCTGTCTGCTTATCGCTCGCTCTTCCACCGCCGTCGTACGCTAAAAATACCGAACACAATGGCCGACGTTGTAGCTGATGTTGTTAGGTAAGTCGCGTTTCGTTCATCGGATCCACGGCCGTGCCGTCGTCCGACCGTTATTGATATTCGATTTCGTCGTCGTTACCCGTATGATCGGTTTTCGCGAACGATCGATGGGTCCCGTCGTCTTCTCACCCCCGACGCCGCCGCGCACCGGTGCGAGGGCAGAAGCGGCTTAGGGCTGTAGACCGCTTTTTATTAATGTTTTGTTAATATATATTTATTTATTTTTATTTTTTATTTTCACCGAACATTTTTTACTTCACGCCGGTTTCGTCCACGCGTGCGCACCTCCCTTGCACTCCTTTGCTCTCGGCACGTCGTTCTTCCGACGTTTGCGACCCTCTGACCGCCTAAGCGGTGTTCTGCGGGTTGAGATTTCAAATGAAAAAATACTCTTCGGAAACGCTACCGTGTCTCGCGTCGCTCTTTTGCCGCGTACGGCCGCCACTCGTCGGTCGTGCGGGAATCACATGGTCACCTAGGCACGCGGACGCGGTTTTTCCTTTTTTTCCGTGCGACGGTCTCGTGTGTTTGACCTTGTCGGGCGACACATTTCGCACCACGCCGGTCGCGCGCACTTCGAGCGATGGTGATGATGTCTCCGCACGCGATTTATCGATTTTCTTTATCTGCTGTGCTAATTGTTCGCGGGGTCGAGACCTCTGTTGGACGCAGGAATAAATAATAATATAAAATAAAAAAATCATTAAAAAATCCGTATCTATGCGATTATATACATCGTACACATATACCTATTTACATCTTTTTTTTTTATTCTTTTTTTTTTTTTATTGAATTCCCGTATGTCTTGATTACAAAGGTCATCAAAGCATCGTACTCCCGTTGACCCTTTGCCCGTCGTAATCATTATTGCTCTATAATTAATTAGGCTATTAACCGGTGTAGAAATCGAATTAGTTTTGAGATAAAAATAAATCATTATTTATGCGTAGTGCTTCTTGATAGTTTTCGTGTTTCCACTCTTATTTCCGATTCAATTGGTATTGATGTTCAGATGAGTTCGGCGCAAGATTGTTACATTTCAAACCTGTTTATTTGAAAATTGCTCGTATCCACTGTCTATATTAACACCTGTCCAACAAATTAAAAAGATGTCAACCACCTGCTAGAATTCTTATGTCATCATTTTTTAATCTACATATGTAAATGCTTTTTTTTTTTCTTGAGTAATCTTATTATCTATTGTTACATAACTTGAGTTTAAGTATATAGTATATTTTTTATCTATTAATGGAACATTATTAGTTGACAGCCTTAATGTTTAATATTTGGCTTAAGATGTAATAGGTTATTAATAAAGCTGAATTTTTTAGTGAGACCGTCACCACCCCAGAGAAGAAAGTAACAGACTCTCCAGCAAAAGAAAAGAAAGTACCAGATTCTCCAGCAAAGAAAGTCGAAACTCCAGTTAAAGAAAAGGCTGCCGAAAATGGTTCTGCCAAAACTGAAGATGACGACGAGGAAGTTAAAGAAAATGGTGCTTCTGAAGAAGAGGAAGAAGATGACGATGTAGTTGAAAAAGAACAGAATGGGGACTCTAAAGGTTTGTTTCAATGACTATATTATATTAAGGGCAATATTTAATACATTTTTAATGTTAGATGATGAAGAAGAAACAGAAAGTTGCCAAAAAGGATGCAAAAGGAAATCTGGTGCTTCAGAAGCTGCAGTTGAGACTGAAGAAAACAGTGAAAAGAAGGCCAAATTAGAAGAGGCCGAAGAAGATCCAGCTACTGCTGAGCCCCAGTTTGTCGAAGCGTAAACAAATGTCCATGACATTAAATTATTCTAGACCCTGCCCTCCCTTTTGTTATAATGACAACTACCATTTTGACTTTGAAGTAGATTTTTTTGATACATGAGTTATACATTTCCATGTTCATTTTGTAAATCTACTCCAAATTATTACAAAACGACGTACAAAATGTTTCCTTTTCTCAAAACTCGAAAACTCTGCGGCACTTTGAATTAATTAATTTTAAATGTAATTTTAAGTTAATGGTTTTTTTTTTACGTCTTAATGAACTTAATTATTTGGTCAATTTTTAATTTTTATTTTATATCTTTTTACTATAGGATATGGTAAAATTATATTATGCAAAAGTCTAGTTTTTAGTCAAGGGATGGTTTCTTTTTAATTTTAATGTTGAAAACCCAATATTTCTCACAACTACAATGTAAGTAGCTTGAAATTAGAAATACCTGTTGTGGTCCCATTAGTAAGGTTTTTTTTTTGTATTATATTCTACTTTAAATAAACAATTTATCTTTAAGTTCAAAGTCAAATGAATTTCTAAACTATGGTTGTAATTACAAAAAACCTATTTAGGATAATGCAATTTCTAGTATTAATTATCTGTGACATCCTATTTGATTTTTTTTACCCTTGTGTACACAATTTCATTAAATTTTTCCATTATATAATATTGGTGTAATTTTATAATTATTTAAAAGTATTTTTCAAAGTTCTGTTTTGGTAATACTAAAATACTAAAAGCTGTGTATCTTGCACGGCCAAAAAATGTACTGTACTGTATCTTTTATTTAATAAATTGTCTAGAATTTACACATGCATTTATGATTGATTAGAATACTCTTAATTCCTATTTCAACCCACAATTAATGTTTATTTTCTGAAGTATTCAGTAATATTATTTTATTCTTATAATTTATTTGTTAAAAAAACATTGAAGATAACACTACAAATGTATTAAATATTACAATATAATGATCCGTATGTTGGATCAAATATGCCTATGTGTTAGTAGTCAAATTTGAAAAATTGTTATATGATTTTTTTCTTTAGACAATACAGGTGTAATGAGTAACAAGTTTTTTGTCAATAAAATTACCTCAGGGTTATGATGACTAATATTTTTGTCTAGATTACAATAAAATCGTGTAATTTTGAATTGATTAAACTTGAAAAAGGCTTTAGATTCGGTTTGTTCATTATTTTCTATTTATTATTTTCATCAATAAGCCATTGTATTAAAAAATGAACATATTGTATATACAATTCAAACTTCGTCCATGGATCTGTCTTATAACGTAGTTTGTTATATTTATTTATTTGTATTGTTTTTATAGTCCACTCAAACTTGTTCTATCTGTGTTATTTTAATTGTTATTATTGTGTGATTACTTATTAGATGATCTCAAGAGTTATGCATTTTATTAACTTGAATGACTTATGTTAAATACATTTTCTTTTTAATGTAACTTTTAATCATTTAATCTTTGAATACATTTGTATATGGAAGTATATTTCTTGGCAATTGAAATCATGAATTGTGCCTTATTAAAAATTGTTATTGTACTCATTATATTTATATTATTTCACTTAATGGTTAATGCAATTAAATTGAACTAATTGTTAATTAACAAATTGGTTTTAAATTCATAAGTTTTGGAAATTTAATGTTAATTACACGGGTTTTTTGGTAATTTATCTTGGTCACATTAATTATGATCCGTTTATTATTAAGTGGTTGGATCAATATTCTCTCTGTACTCGCATTCAGTTATACAAGCGCCTTTAGTTGCAGATTTACTGTTCTTTCTGTTTACTGTATATATACTTTCGTTCTTAAAATTGGTGGCCAGCTATGGCTGTCCGTTTTTGGTTATTCGTAATCTCGTACAATTTGATGCTGAAAGTTAATTTCTTGATGCTTATATACATATGTATTGGAAGGTACTGCATAGCGATGATTCGTTTGAGACGTTTTTGAACCTGTGGGTTCATGTACGTAGAGTTGTAAGTCCATGCATATACTTGAAATACTGGTTGATGGAGATTATACGAAAAACGGAACTTCTATAGTTCCATTTTTTATTAAAATGTTCACTCGAAAACGTCGAGTCGTGGCGGCAAACGAAATATTGTAACGTTTGTATAAGCGAAACGAAAGAAAATGCTATGTTGGTTTTGTTGAACGGGTGAGAACGATGAAGAAGTCAAAAATCGTGAAACCACCGTCAAGTGGTACGGCCGATAATGATTACACGAGTTGTGTTTTAGGAGAATACAAAAGCGTAAAGGCGTTTCGGCAGAGAAAGAGTGAAAAAAAGAGATTGATGGCGCGTTCTTATTCTTGTTATAAAAAGCCGGTGGGGGAGGGGGGAATGGACGCGCCTCGAATAATGAACGTACGAACAATGATGTCCATTATGGAGTCGTGTACGCGTGCGGCGGAGAACGGTGACGACGTCGTTCTGTTTCGTATTTCCGCGGGACGTGTTCATCTGTTGACCGGTCGGGGTACTGTTTTCGGCGAATTGCTGGTTTTTTATTGTTTTCACCGTCGAACTGTCTATAGTTTGAACAACTTTTCGATGTTCTATACGTTTATAATGTCGAATAATCTGTGAACTGCTGGTGCGCGTCGGTAACGAGAAGGAGAGATCGGGTGCTAACCGCCATTGTTGTGTTACAAGTTGACCGGCGGCGGCGGTGGTTTTCGGTCGGTTTGTCGGCGGCAAGAGTTGAGCGATACTTCGTGTGGCGGAGGCGGCGGCGGCGGCGTTACACGGAGCGCCCGGACCGTCGTTGGCGGCGCTACGTGTAATTTTTTCTTCCCGGACCGGGTCCGTTTCCTCCACGTTTGGCCCGCAGCTGGTCGATCGGCCATTTTGAGAATTTTGGTCGGGGCAAAAAAAAAAAATAGGGGAAAAATTATTTTCCTATCAATTTTTTTTCTATTGACCATTTTTTGTTTATGTATTTTCGTGATCTTAATCCCCATTACCGATTGTCGTAGCCGTTAATTAATCAACTATGATAGTGGCCAAGCGTTTGCGAATATCGCCGTCATACCGCCGAACCAGCCTCGTCCTACTCTGAGGTAAGCCCGTGATGAAATATAGGCTTGATTAGCCTGGTATAATATTATTTTATAGACTGTTTTTTAAAACGTTGCATTGACTGTGTAGCGGACGTTTAGTATCGGGAGTGGAGCACGCGATCAGCTAAACGACATTAGTTGATGACAACTCGTTCGTTGGAAGCCGTGGAAGGTAAAAAAGCCAAAGTAATGGGCAACGCTGCGACGGCGAACAAGAAAGGCGATTCTGCCGAGAGCGTTAAAGAATTCCTCGATCAGGCCAAAGAGGACTTCGAGGAGAAGTGGAAAAAGAATCCTACCAACACAGCAGCCCTCGAGGACTTTGACCGTATTAAAACATTAGGTACAGGTTCGTTTGGCCGTGTGATGATAGTACAACACAAGGCTTCTAAGGAGTATTATGCGATGAAAATACTTGATAAACAGAAAGTAGTGAAATTGAAACAAGTAGAACATACATTAAATGAAAAGAGAATATTACAAGCAATCAGTTTCCCGTTCCTCGTCAGTTTGAAATATCACTTCAAGGACAATTCCAATTTATACATGGTGCTTGAATATGTGCCGGGTGGTGAAATGTTTTCTCACCTACGAAAGGTTGGCCGATTCAGTGAGCCACATTCGCGTTTTTACGCGGCTCAAATAGTGCTAGCGTTCGAGTACTTACACTATCTTGACCTTATCTACAGAGATCTCAAGCCAGAAAACTTGCTGATCGATTCGCAGGGCTATTTGAAAGTGACTGATTTTGGTTTTGCAAAACGTGTCAAAGGACGAACATGGACCTTATGTGGTACACCTGAGTATTTAGCACCTGAAATCATATTAAGCAAAGGATACAATAAAGCTGTTGATTGGTGGGCTCTTGGAGTTCTAGTATACGAGATGGCTGCTGGATATCCACCATTTTTTGCTGACCAACCTATACAGATATACGAGAAAATTGTTTCGGGTAAAGTACGTTTTCCATCACACTTTGGTTCTGACCTTAAAGACCTATTAAGGAACTTGCTACAAGTGGACCTAACCAAACGATTTGGTAACCTGAAGAATGGTGTCAACGATATTAAAGGACATAAGTGGTTTGCATCAACAGACTGGATCGCCGTGTTCCAAAAGAAAATCGAAGCTCCATTTATTCCCAGGTGCAAAGGGCCCGGGGATACCAGCAATTTCGATGAATATGAAGAAGAAGCATTGAGAATCTCTTCAACAGAAAAATGCGCCAAAGAGTTTGCCGAGTTTTAAGGTATGCATATTATCTATTTTATTTAGATACATTTATATATTTTGTTTTCGCAACCTCAGTACACAATTAATATTAAAATAGGAGGACCAAACTGTATTTGAGAAATTCTGCTTGTATCAATATTATTATGATTTAGTAGATTTTACTAGGACGGCTTTGTTTAGCCAGTGGCGTTCGCAGGAAATCGCTTTAATCAAGGGTCAGAAATTATTGTTATTACATCACTGTGTGAATATCTACATCATATTGAACTTAATGACTGGTAGAAAAGAGGATACTATAAATTATAATTACATTACATCCTTATAAATATATTTAGGTATATTTATACAATATAAAAATCTTGCTCTACCTTAGATAAGATACAATTTTTTTTATATTGATTGTGTTTTTTTGTTAACTTGTTTTCAATATCTGAATTAATATAATCTTTCGATCCTTATTTGTTGTTAGATTTTGACAAATTGGGACTTTAGAGACATTATAGATAATTGAAATATAGTTATTTGTAAAAAAAATTATATATATATATATATATATATATATATATAATAATAATAATAAATTAATTAAATAAAAATATTACTAGTTGTTACTTATATCATATTATTATATAGTATATTCTGACCTCTGCGTACACCACTGCCTAAGTTTTCTCAAACCTTTTTATTTATTAAAAATAATCAAAGATGGTTGAATCAACTATTAAAATAATAGAACAATTTTTGTTAAGCCAATAATAATTTAAGTGTATACGTAAAGAATTTTTCTCGTCATATGTATTATTTTATGTTTAAAAATCGGTGCCTTTTGTATTGAATTGCTATTTGAACAATAGGTGTCCGATTTTATTGCTTTTATTATCTGTTCATAAATTTTGAAGAGCTTGTCTGATATTAATTACTGTACAGTAATTATTATTGTTAATCATATTTGTTTTTTGTTTTTGGAACTGGATAGTTCCTAGTGAAGCTACATGATAAATCTCCAATTTTTATGGTTCTTTATTTTCTTACGGTTGTAATCTTTTTCATAAAAATAATGATTCTAATGTTTTGAATAAGTAAATCTATTATGTAAAATTATAAAATTTTTGAAGTGAAATTACATTTATATTATTTAATATTTATTTATGTTTAGTTAAAATACAAATTTTCTTTTAAACAAATGTGAGTAATAATTGTTAATTTTGTATAGACATTGAAAAAGTTTTTTTTTTTAACTTGTTATATGATTGCATAATTTTTAATGTTGTTTTATTTGTAAATCACTAGGAACTATTCAATTTGTATTTCATTTTGCTTTTCTTTATACACATGTATGTATTTATTTATTTATTTTTATTTTCATGTTGAGTGCAATGCTATAATGTATTAAGTGGTATTTTTTTTTTGTAGAATTCACATTGTAAATTTTCTACATAATATACAATAATAATTAATATAATTATAATAATAGACTTAAACAGTTTAAGATATTAGATAATAGCATTTTATTAGGTTTATTTAAAAACATATTTTGTCCCATTATATACCTATTTAATATACAATGTTAAATTGGCTTGCCAAAAGTTTGTGACAGAATACTAATATCCATGTATGTATTTTTTGTTTATATATATATATATATATATATATATAAATTATATGTACTAAGCTCTAACTGATATTTCATTTTTCGTGCGGAGTTCAGGGTATGTTTCCCGGAGTTAGAAGCATCTATGTATAACAGCTTGTACTTAACTTAAATTATGTTTTCTTAATGGTGTCAGCTCTTATTATTTTTATGTTATAGTTAAACTAAAAATAATTTAATAATCGCTTTACTTATCTACTTATTTACTACACATCTACAGTCTTCGTGATTTCTCCTAAATTAATTTCATGATTATTGTTTACTTTTAATTTATTTTTTTGTAATTTTTTAAGAAGCACAATCTATGAAATCATATTCTTGTTACCAATATTTACCATGTTTAGATTTTAAATGTGTAATAATTTAAAACTTTAGTCTAAAGAGCATAAAAGATCCCTAGTCAGTATTTGAAACATTTAAAATATTTATTGTTTAATATTCTTTTACTTTATTGTTTTATTTTTGTTTTTCAATTGTCTATTTTTAGTTACATATTGATGAGTATTATTTTAAATTATTATGTTTTTATTATTATTAATTGTGATGTTTTGTTTTGTGTTTTAACAAATCATTAGGCTATATTATGATACAATTTTTGAATAATATTTCTAATAATTTAGATGGCATTTAATATTAGGTATTGTTTGTGTATGAATTTATGTTGGTTTTATTTATATTTTATTTTGTAGTGTTCTTTTAGATCTATCATAATAATAATAATTATTATAATACTATGCTGTATATATATTATATTTTATTAAAATCATTTAAAAATAATATTTTTGTTGTTTTTATATGTATACATGTATGTGTGTATATATTTTTGTGTAGTTATACATCATGATTTACCAGAAACTCAGGAGGTATGAAACATAAAGAAAATGAAAAGTTTTTAAAACAGGAATGTTGTATTTTTTCATAAAATAAAATACGAGATAAACACTTTAAAGTCATTGAGTTTACAATTCAATAGTCTAGATTAAAGATACAAGTATTACAGTAAGCAATTTTGCTAATCTATGACATTTTTATAATCTGTTAACATTCTACTGAAGGTGTGGTAACATTCACAAAACAATGGATGGATTATGCTTAAAACAATCATTGGCTTTGTAATATGTCTATATATGTGTGTATATGTATATATATGTATGTATATGTGTATATATATATATATATATATATATATATATATATATTTATATTATATATATATATATATTTCATATATTTATATAATTTTAGTATAAATTTTAATATAATTGTTTGTAGATATAATTTATAACAAACTAAAAGTTCAAGGTGTAAGAAGCTTAGGAAGCATATCACTGCGACGTCGACGTCCTGGACCACCAGCAAAATTGGCTGCTGCCATGCCCATTAAGTGTTTTGCCGCTTGTGTGCCTGAGTAGCCTCGGCTTAAGCCCAGATCAAGACCACGTTTAGAACTGAAACACATTTAAAATGTGACTTAAGTTAATAAAATAGTTAAGTTACTCATAAAAATATGTTACACCTACATTTTTATTGAATTTATCGACAAATCAAATAAATAACATTTATTTATGAATAATGATAATATAATTTACATTTTAAATAGAATTTATTATCCGTTTATTGTCCATATTGTTTCTTTGTATTGACTATATAAATTAATATTAAAAATTTTTACATTTATGTTTAAATCTATTAAAAACATGAATGACTTAATAGAATCTTTATAAATATTGAATAATTAAAATATTCAAATTGATCTTTGGCTTAATTAATTTATAGTTAAATTTGCTCAGTGGTAAGTTTAATTCTTGAACACTGGTTTATGTATAAAATGTTATTCCTTAAGGAGGTTCGATAAGTTTAAATGTTTTGTACATTAGTAATGTAATTATAACTTTTGGTATAACATATTTGTTTATAATTTTTAAGACATCTTTCTATGTTATAATATCCTTATGTATTAACTAACGTAATTTTCTATTTTTCTATTTTTATATTTATATATTTTTTTATTTTGAAACTCAAAGTTAATTATTAACTCTGATTATTTCAATCAAAATAGAAATTCATTAGACTTCAAAATAACAAAAAATTAATTTATAATATGCCCAGTACTATATTATAAGAATAAAAGGGGAACCAGTTAGAAGCTTGTTAGAAAATAACATAATTAATTCAATACTTAATTCTATAAAACTGTTAATGAGTATTATTAGCTTTTGTAAACAGTATATTATAAAGTAATATTACTATTTTCATTCTTTTTGTGTTGACTATGGAAAGTTGGATGTTTAATGTATTTCTTAGGTAGCAAAAAATGATTATAGCATGTCATATATTATGAATAAAGTTTAAATTATGTGCCATATACAATTTCAATTAGGTATGCATACCAGTACTTATTGAAATTTGATTTTTGTTTTGAAAAATCATGTACAGTAAGTTTTTTAATTTGTTTTCATGTTTGAATTTAATTGATTTATTTTTATGTTTTTTTAATTATGTTTGTGTATTGGTGAATTAGAACAAGGAGTTAAATTAGTATTAGTTTATACAAAAATCATAAATTCAGACTCATAAATGATTTATTCTTTGTTATGTACTTGTGAAAAATGAATATTAATGTAGTTAACAAAATATCGTGTAATATACTGTATGGTACGTTAAACACTATTTTCTTCTAGGCTATTATGTATAACTACTACCTATATGTAACTGTATATTAACGCAATACTTTACTTTTTACACAGGTTTTTTTAGATTTGTTCTATATCTATTAGGTAATACTTATAGATATGACTGATTTTTCCTGTGGGCAGTTATCTATAAAAGTACAAGAAAAATACACTTATGTTTTCAAGATGATCGTAATGGGTTTGATAAATTTGGATTGATAGAATAACTATAGGTATTTAGTTAACAATAAATAATAAAATTTTGATTATGAATAGTAGAATGATTATCCATAGTAAATTAAAATGAGCAACATTTCTTTATAAGATAAAAATCATATTTGTTTTTGTATGTGCTAGTATTTATATTCAGTTCTTTTATGTTATAGTATTGAGTGTTATAATGATTGTTTACCATTATAGCAATACTCCATGATGCGTTTTCATAATTTATTGTAATTGTAAATATGTTTTAAAAGTAAAAAGTAATCTTATGAGATTTGATACTTGGATTGTGACCGATAGACACCAGTATGATGTTTTCATTAGTTAAAATAAAATTTGATTACAAACTATGATTATTAATTCACAACTTGTATAATGTGTAGGTATCGATTGAAAACTATACAAATTAATTTTCTCGTTGATAACCGTTAATTCTCGGTTCAAATTAATTGTGATATAGGTAGGTACCCAAAACATGTAATCACAATAGGCGCAACTAGAGCTTAACATTTGGAAGGGTAGCTATGAATATCAAGACAAAACAGACCAGCAGTTACTACGCCTCCATCTCTGATCCACTAATTTCCTTGAGCGCTTGTAAACTCCGCCATAAGTACCTTTTTTTTACTGTAAACTCCGCCAGAAAAAAAAAATAGGTAAAATTAGGTTCATGTAAACTCCACCACTGAAAAAAATCAGGTAAAATTGAGTTCATGTAAACTCCGCCAGTGAAGAAAATCAAGTAATAGTATAAAGTTAATGATATATTATTAAAAAAAATTATGATATAATATAATATCATATTGTTCACATTAAATATTTAAATCATAGTAAAAAAATCATAATAAATAATCGTTATACATAATAATCCAAATATATATATTTATATATATATAGTTATGTTAAGTATGAAAACAAAATTATGGATACAATTTGTAAATATTCTAAGTCTTGTATTATTCCATAAGTGTACCTATTTATAACATCCTGTAATACTAATTATTTTTTTTTCGAATTTTATCGCTTATTTACTTGAGATATGCCATTTAATATTATATAAGTATGGGTTTAAGATTCGGTAAGAACTTTACTAAAAATATGAACATTCGGTTGACTTTTATAAAATGAATTTCTTATATGACTATGAAAGAATTCACAGACAAAACACAAAAAAAAAAAAAACTTTAAGAAAAAAGAAACTGGGATAAAAAAATCTTAAAAGAATTTTCTTAAGACTATGGAAACGAAATAGGAATCAAAACGAACGAGGTGGGATTTTCTTCTAAGTATTTAATTTGTGCATGGTCATTGAAGCTATGGAACAAGTTTGATGAAATATGCTATCGAATCGACTGTCCCTGTCCGGGGCCCAGCCAAACCTTCTAACATACGGCTTTTTCAAAATATCATTACGTCTGAATACTGGAGCCCCTCGGGTTGATAAATAAGTCCTTCACGTGGAATTACAAACGAATACTGTAACTGACCACGTAAAATACAATACAAATGATTTCACACGAAATACACCCCTGAAGAAAATCCCTTGCTACAAACCATGTCATCAATTTTTGTCCTTGATGAACATCCAAACAGACCAAATAGTAATTGGAATCGCGACTACTTGTACTTAAAAAAAACTGTACCTACCGTACAATGTAAATAATAATCTATTCGAAGTTGGGCATTACTAATGGGTAACTTTTTCTTTTATATGATTCATGCTAGTTTTTTTTCTGTTACCGTAATGTAGGGCGACCATATTAAGAAAATAAAAAAACGGGACAGCTGTTACTTCCCCCCCACCAAAAAAATCTTCATTCATATACTTCACACTTATGCACATATGCACACACATCTCGAGAGTTAAAGTTCAAATCTCTGTCATATTATAAACAATTATTTTCTTTTTACTTTACCTTTTTTTTAGTAAAATAACCTAAATAATAAAACATTTTCTTTTAATTATTATTAAATACTATTTTCTCTTAATAATTCACCAAACAACACAATGTAACATTTCAAAACTATTATAATTTTTTATACAATTAAAAAAATTAAATTTTTAATATCACAATTAAAGTATTAATCAATTTATTGTTACCTAAATATAATGACATTTTTTAACAAGAATTAGGAAAATTATACAATATCAGCTATCTCCATTATTTATGAATTTTGTAAGCCTTTTTCTACACATTCCACTGTTTTCTCGTACTTTTCGGAAAAACTTATTGAATTTAATAATTTCGGGTGTTTCAAAAGAAATTTATAAAATTGTGAACAATTTAATTTTTTAAAGTGTTGTTTGGTAATTATTATCGATCTAAGGGTTTCGACATTAAAATATACATAGGCGTGCGCAGGGGATATGCAGGGTATGTAACTGCACACCCTAAACATAGAGACTTCTTTCTAAAATTACAAAAAACTAATAAAAATTATGACATATTTGGTCTTATGTATATTATGTGATTTTGAATTACATTATTATTTTTATTATATTTTTATATTCAGTCCCATACAGTTTAATTTATTTTTGTATTAAATACCTATAGATTGTCTTGGACATTATTGTCTATATAAATACACGTGGACAGGGTGTTTCGCGAACTTATAGTAATATTGCAATATCTCCTAGAAACCACACTTTAAGTTTCAAGTATTTATTTGTTCGCATCCGGTAACCGACGAAAACTAATCGCGTTCGAAAAAGTCGAAATGTGGTCAGGGTATCAAGCGCGTGTGTATTGAATGTCTCTGTGAGTGCAATCGCTTGAATTTGCGCGGGAACAATAAGATTAAAGGGATTATACAGAGGATTTCAGGTACCATTCAGTTTGCTGTCCCTGTCCATCACGCGTTTTAGACGTGTTCTATGTCCGACGATGACATGTGATCTTGTGATGAGATAAGGATGTTCAAAATAGTTTTGAAATCGAACGCAGCCTGCTGTCTGCCTGGAATCGGCTTTCCAATTTATATTCTTGACCTTATACCCGTGGTTGATTGCAGTAAGTACCTAGTATTATACTTGTCCGAGATGAATTTAAAACTGACGGACTTAACTTTTGCATTGAGTACGAGGCGAACCGATGGAAATATTAAAAAGTCCATTTTAACAGTCGGTTTCATGTTTTCGTGATATATGTCAGGAGAGGGAGGGGGAGAATAACGATTTCCTATACCGGTGTTGAAACGACGGAGTCGGTTACCGTTCGGATCGGGCACCACCAAAATCCGACTCTAAGCTTTTTCCGTTTTCCCGAATCGCGTAAAATACTTCTCAGAGCACAGTTGCCTAATGGTGTGTGTACGTAACGTATAGGAATAGTATGGTTAGTCTCGCAGTATCGTCTTGAACAGTAGCGCACACTGGAATTTGAATAGGATAACAGTAATTCGCACAAATATAATAATAGTAATAAGAGGGCGAAAAAAGGGTTAAGTGTTTAAAGAAGGAAAAAAAGCTTTTTTATAATTTCCCATAAATAAATCGTTGGATTTACTAATAATAATCAACCAGAACAACTCGTCGGAACATTTGCGCCGTTTTCGTTCGTCACGCGAGCTGTTCCAGCTATAGATGTCCGATCATGCTAAACTTGTCGTACGAACACTTGCGTATATATAAAAAAAAAATTTAAATATACAGATATCGGCCCCAATACTTGGCTTCATCCAGCAGATATTTCACTGTTATAAATTTGATCAATCATCACTATTTCAGTGTCGAAAAAAAAATAGTTGGCTGGAAAAAACACACAATTGTTGTATGATATTTATTTATAGTGTATTAATTTAAATTTACCTCAAGTGGTAATCAATAAAATAAACAAAATAAAATAATTACATTTTCATATTGGTAACAATAATTTATTTCAAATGAATCTGTGTGGTAGTTTTGGATTCTTGGATGTACGTTTATCATAGGTACACTTAGGGGGAGGGTTAGTGGAGGCATAGTCCTACCATATTAAAAATAATGAATCAATAATGAATAATTAATAATAAAAATAATGAATTTTGTGTTTGAGATTGAGATAAAATCAAATAATCTATGTCTATAATCTTAAGACACAAAATAATTATTAAGTTCGGTCAATACTTGGCGTTCAGTATATTTTGGATTTCGCTTTACTTAGGAGTAAGTAACCAAAATCAAAATTTGGTTCACAAAATCGCGCTATTTCATATTTTTATCTTCATCTTTTTGCTAAAATTTGAACTGAACCTGTGGTAGTGAATAGTGACAAATATTATCAGTATGTAAATTAGTAGACTGCAGTGGTGGGGGCGTAACCCTAGCAGGTCCAAACTGTAAGTTCTAGTTGCTCCTATGACGTTGATCAGTCAGTGAATGAGTGTTCAGATTGTATTCATTACCTATGTGTTATTATTCATGAATAAACAAGTTCTTCGTCGATCAATAGAGTACCTACCCTCACTATACACTCGAAACAGTAGCGTTTTCATGCGCGCACGAACTTTAACGCATTTTCTCCGCGTGATATTTCAAGCGCGCACACAAAACTTCGCATGAGCACCGAAAGCTCGCAGACACGATCGCTTTGACGATCGTTCGTCAACTACCGGAGTTGACGATTCCTAGCGCTCGCATTGTTCATTCAACTTGTTTCAGGTATTTACTCTGCGTTGGACTGTGTTATACGATTTTGGGTGTTCTTTTTTTTCTCGTGTTCGTATCGCATGCCATACTGCTGCGACCGTGGCGGATCTAGATGCCGATAAAGGGTAGAGCGATTTTTAAGACCATAAGCGCACACTTTTTAGACAATGTCACTCCTCCTCAGGTCAGTATCAAATATTGAAATCGAACAATTGCTGGTACATAAAAAAAGCCCTGCATTTTAAGGGTTTTTATTAGTGTACCATCAATACGAAACGAAGTAAATGCTAACGGCATTTCAAAGAAAAATTTCCGAAGTTTTCGAAAGAACGACCAACGATCACAACGATTGGTACGTGGAAAAATCCTCGAGTTATTTATTTATTTATTTTTTGTAGTTTTTTACGCAGACCGTTGAAATTCTAGGACGACCGGGTAAACTACCCCCGCTAAATATTTGAATAATCCGTCGAATTCAATCGGTTCTTAATAGGCGGTTCTCCAGTGCCCCATAGTAGTGTACCAAATACGCACTACTGAGTTGATTCGATATCGGATCGCGTTGCTTCTTCTATCCCCCCTGCCGCATTTCCCAATGGTTTTTCAGAAAATTTACTCATGAAATTTACTAGACGCATAAAATCAATAATCAGAAATCGTTTTTAGATTACATCTACTGCTTTCAAATCCAGTGCGGTATTCACACCACTAGGTAACGTTCGATTCCCGTTGTTCGCTCGAACGTCGAACCTGTATCCGGTCGGTTATAAAAACGTCTTTTTATTACTGTTATGTATAACGTGCGTTTTATTTTGTATAATACCTTTTACTGAAAACACATGTATACTTTTTATTCGATACATCCAATACCTGCTGAGTGGGCATAATTTTCTATAATATAGCATTCAAATTATTTCATTTCAATTAAAATGTTTTAATAGAAATAATACATATTTTTTTTGTCCCTTAGCTTATTTTATTCGTTTATATTTTTAGAAACTTTCAAAGAGCTGTTACCGAATCAAGTCCTTTACCCGTTATAGACCGCCGGAATATTTGTATACGTTACCAGTCGTACAGAACCGTCGTTTCTCACCGTTTTGTGCTGGACAAATACCGGTCGAAAACAATTTAAAATCAACGGATTTACTGTTCACGTTTTAAATACTAAAATATGTTCAGCTTACTTTTCCAGTTCATTTGCTCTCATAATATTTTGGCCTATTCGGGCCAATAATTCCAACATAACTTCTGGATCGCCGTCGTTTTCTGATGACAAGAACGCATTGTTTTGTCTGAAATTAACACAACACGATGTATTTACACATTAAATCATTGATATGTATTATTTATTTTTAATACATATGCATCGCACATTAAATATGACTTATTGTTTTTAAAAAAATTTGATTTATTAGGAGAGATACAATAAGGATAACCAAAAATGTTTTCAGACGTTTGTTGCGAGATAGAGATGGTGAGATGGCTCATAATACGAATAGGAGATAATAAGTTAGGGATAAGGGATAATATACGCTCTTCTCTTTTATTTCATCACAGACGTCAAAGAATGTAATGTATAAATTACCACCAGCTTGAATAACATGAAAATTGATCTGGTTGCTGTAAGTTACAACGCAACATTCTGAGTGAAATACGCAAAATATATATTACTTTATTGTTCTACTAAGCTCTTACACATTTTCTGATACCTCTGTTTGTTCGATAATGGATTAGTTTTATTTTTCTGAAATGCAACTTTGGCGTTTATTTTAAAATCGAATTAAATTGCTCATTTTAATGATGGAGGAAGTATATATATATATATATATATATATAAAAAAAATTGAAATTAAAATAATGCGTACAATTTTTCAAGCATTTCAAAGCCATAAAAAATTTACTTGGTTAATAAGTTGGTCGTCGTTTGAATGTAACTACATTATCAAGAATACATTGACCTACATTAAGTGACTTAACGACGGTCGTTTTCATGTCAAATGATAATGATAAAATATAATCATTACTAATTATTCATTAACCATCTTGGGAAACGTACAATTGCCATTTTATCGACATTTATGGTTGGTGTGTTCGTACGAAACTTCACAAAGGAAATTTTGTCGTCCGTCATATCGGATTGATGGTTCTTAGTAAACATTTTAACTGTCAAAATATTGATAAAGGTTCTGAATATATATTTTAATGTAGGACATTTTGGAGTTTCATATAATACTCACGAACATAAGACCTTTAAATCTATATATATATATATATATATATATTACTGCAGAATTTGTGTAGGTTTTATTGACATTTTTACAAATACTCGTTTAAGACCATTGGTTTAGTTTAACCAACAGCTTTAATAATCATTTACGAATAATTAAAAAAATGTTCTCAATTAAGAATCAAAAGGAATAAAATATAGCTGAATGGTTTTAACCGTTATTACGATTATATCTGCGACAATATCAAGGAAATATAAGAATGCAATTCTTAAAGTAAGCAATTATAAATAGTACAGATTTGGCTTGAAGTTTGGACTAACTGTGCGCGAGAATCTCTCGAATTATTCATGCTAACGATAGCAGTAGTGTGACTAATTATAGTTATAGAAAAAAAAATAATAATAATCTTATAGTCTTATAAGTGGGAGGTTAAGAAAAAATTGATTTCTATGCAACACATTATGTTTATACTGTACGCATGGTTTTTGAAGTTATGTTAATTATATTTACGTCCAAGCCTAAAATCCGAGACACGGAACGAAAAGACTACGAAATTAGTTTTTGACGCTTTTCCGGCCGGTCCGGTGCATTCGATGGTTAGATAAGTCGGTCGATAGGATTAATGAGACAGTTCAGCGATGTCATTTGGGCGTTACATCGATCTGGCCGTGTATACAATTGTATTAATTAAACAAATCTTGAACCATCGAATATTATCGATTATTAAAATACGATTATAGTATGCTTGAACTTTTAAACTTTCTACTTCGAAACGTTGTCCATAATGATTCTTAAGAAAAATAAAGATGTGTATGTTTCATACGATGGTTTCGTGTATGTATTGGATAAAGCTAGTGCTGACGGTACTAGATGATTTTGACGATATCGACGTAAAGGTCAGGATCATTATCATGATATTCAGTTCGTTTAAATGGGAGATTCGATGATTTCGAGCTAAACTCTAAATTGTAATGGCTTATCGCCGAAATGTCCTAGACCCATCCGAAGGGTATCGCTTCATCTTGCTCCGGTAGCACAGAAATGCTGAGCTTATCCCGTAAATGCAAATACGCACACAAATACACACGCATGCATGTGTCCATTGGGGGGGGGGACAAGGAGGGTTGTGTTTTACCTGGATTTTCTGCTTATATTCTACATTTATATACACAATATAATATATTATTAATATATTAACTATAGTACATATAATATACTTTATTAGTTATTTATCATGCATATTATTAAATTTATATTGTTAGCTAATATTATTGCTCATGGACAAAACTTTACCACAGGAGAAGGAATTTTGAGAATCATGGATACAAATTATAAACCTATCGATAACGATCACCGAGAAGCACCGACCACACGTGCCCCCCCCCTTTTGGATTTTTGATGATGTACGATTTTGCACGCACTCACACGGCGCCAAACCTAACTTACACTGTCCTTCGAGCTATGTTAATCAACATTAACCGGCCGGGAAAATTTTCTCGAGGAAAAGACTGTTTATATTCTCACTTTTTCCATATAGAGTGTGTTTAAATTTTGAATACAATTTCATCATACTATAGATTTTTCAACTATTATTACTGCGGATCTATTCACCGGCTCTTCGAGATCAGTTGGTTTTTATCTTGCCTACGCGCGTACATACACACACACACACACACACACACACACACACACACACACACACACACACACACATACACACATGAAATGCAATTAGAAAATTGCCGCGACAGCGTAACAAGACTCACGAAAGGAATTAATTTTTAATTTTTTTTTTCAACGAGAACGGGACATGTTGTATAATATCAAACAAGCCCGCAGTATAATAGACGACCGTTTCGGACTACACTGCCGTATACCTTTGCTCATATTTTTTGTCCGGACGTATTATACGTGCACTCATTTCCAGCTGGCCACAGTTAATCGACTTTTAATAACATACACGACACCCCCGGGGATTGAGTGGTTGTTTTTATTTTGTTTTATAAAAAAATTGCACGTTCACAAGCGTCGTATTGATTTTTATAACTATTTATTTTCATCGCCGGTAAAAAAAAATAAAACAACAGCAATAGTTGCTATGTTTTTACACGCGTTTGCGTTACTAAAATTGTACTTGTAAATTTATTTGAACTCATATTTTATACGATTCATAACTGCCCTGTGGTGTACGTATTTTATTCGATTTTTATGGTCATGTATAAATTAATATACGTTTTGTGGGTTGTTTTTTTTTACCGTCTATAATTGTATCGCGTTATCGAAATTCAATGGCAAATGAAAAAAATATGTTTGGTCCGTTCGATTTTGAAAAAAAAAAAAAAAAATCCGGTGTCATTAGACAGGTACAGTTTAAAGAAAATAGAAAACAATTCCACCGTTGAACATCAAAACAGATCGACTGTTGTTGTTGACGTGTGTCTAACTCTTAGCATTGATAGTTTTTTAGACTATCACCACCTGTTCGACGGTCTCAATAGCGTTGCACTGCGATAGATGCGTAGGTGCATACGGGTTTCGAAACGGTGAAACGTGTTATTTCGCGTATTAATTTATTCGGGACCACCAGTGAGTGCATGTGTGTACCGCGAAATAAATTACGTTCTTAAGTATAATTTCTAAAAGTCGTACCTGCAATGGTATAAAATGCACGTAAAAACGCGTTCGGTTAACGTCGCGTACGACGGTTTTGTTATTTATCGGACGCGATGCGCCGACTGAATTTTCGCTCATCTACGTTCGTTTAGGTACACCTATTCCAGTGGCGTAGCTATCACTAGACGAAATCGAAAAGTACCCTGATTCTGTTGAGCACAGGGGACTTTGGGATCCTTGAGACTATATTTATTTGGAATATTTGACAATCTTAATGTATTTAACAGTAAGTTCACAAATACTACGTGGTGATTCCAGTTACGATCAGTATTACTATTGAATATTAACTCATGCTATAGGTTTTTTACAGTATTAAAGTGGATTTACTTTTCAATTTGTACGTCTATTAGTTATCTGTAGATTATTTTCGTTTATTATGATAAGTATTCAAAAAAAAAAAATAAATAAATAAATAAATAACAACTTATAACCGTATAGAACTTTGAGTTTTCGTATAAAGATTAAATTGGTTAGGGAGCCTAGTATAATTACTGCACCAGAGCCTTTTTCTATGTAGCCTCTGACTTATTCATTAATTCGTAACATTGACGATTAGTCATCAATTACTTGATGCCCGCACGTTTAATATTCCAATTTGAGTTTACCACTGTGTCCAGTTAACCGCTTCTGTCAATATTCCAGAAAACGTAAAATTCTAAACTAACCGCTGTGCACAAGGTGTTCCGGGAATAATGGAAAAATTTGAATATATAATTGTTGCAGCAGGGAAAGGAAAGAAAAAAAAAATTACATAATTTCCATTTATCCATAGCAGATTGTAGATAATATGCCATATTAACAGTCCAACAGGTTAAGTGTATCATGCCTTAGAATCAACGTCCGTCTTACGGTGTCCATTCGTTCGTATATATTTCTGAAACGGGATTGTGCCTCGTCTGATTTCAACTGCAAGTTGTCAGAAACATCAATGCACGTCGTTCATCTTTTTCATTATTTTTTCATCACCACAACCGCAGTAGTTAGCAATAACCGTTGGTCCGATGGCTTGGCAATTGGGATTTTGGAGGTATTGCAAAGAGCTGTACGCAATGTTAGCGTTCGATTTCAGCGATATGTTTAGGTACAGATACAAATGGACACCATCTCGCGAACGTTGATATTGAGTCGTATGACTTTTGTAATAAGAGTGGATCGATACCACTTTTTACCGATATTCCGATATATGCGATAAAAACCGACAACCAATATGTAAAATATATGTGTGTATAAATGTATATATTAAAATTCAACTTTCTTGGCTAAAATCATGAACTCATATTAACATTAATGGGATACCACAAACCACATACAATATATATTTGTATATATGTATATATTAAAAATCAACTTTTTTGGCTAAACTCATGAACCCATACTAATATTAATGGGATACCACAAACCGCTACCAGATAAAGCCGATATTAAATAATGTAAGCATAAATACATCTATATAAACGTAGTATTAAACAAGTGTATGGTATAATGAATAAATAAAAAATAACAAATCAATAACCAAAAATTATTTACTTATTAGTCTTTTTACAGGTTTTTTTTACCCAGAAATGGTTTACAAGAAAAAAAATTAAAATAAAAATAAATTTCATCCTATATTTAATATTTTTTTGAGAGCAATAAATTATTTGTTCTATAACCTACTTTGTGATAATAAAATATTATTTTATGCTTGTGGTTCTTTGTTTTCCGGTATTGGATCAAATATTGGTTTGAAAATTACCGATAATTATATATCGATACCAAGTATCTGTTCTAGGATCACCCCTAGTTTTTAACCGTTATTGGACCGCTTGCAATGCACATTCTGTTTAAGGGAAAAATAAAAAATAAAATAAAATATTATATAATTAGATTTTTTTATCTTTTCACGCTCATATGAAGGTTATTTTTTATTATTTTTTCCATTTTCCCGGAACACCCTGTACCTTGTGTGAGAAAAACCGACTGGCTCAATTCGAACGACACGAAAACAACGCTTATCGATTATAGTGTCGGATACGATGTCGAATTAACGTTTTAAAACGAGTAAAACCCCTCGCGGATTTCGCTGAGATCGAAAAACGTTGTCCCGAGACGAACACGCGATTCGTATGACCCGTACTCGAGCCAGTTCAATGCTCGTGTATGGTTTGCCTCCGACCGACTCTCGCCGCCGCGCGAAGGTCCCCCTCGAGAAACGCCGGCCCGGTCCATGTTGATTTTTTTTTTTGTTTTCAAATGCTGTTTATTCCTCAGCCTCCCCCCTCCCCGACCGCGGTAGTGTTTTGCATCGGTTCGTTTGCCGACTTTTCGCCACCACGAACGTGGCAGTTTCCTCTCTCCAGGGGGCTGGGACGCGGTCCAGAAAGGAAACCACCAGTGACCGGTCAGGATCAAGCCCGGTTCACGCGAGTTGTGTCCACGCGAGCGAATGGATGGAAATGCTGTATCGTTACCCTTGTAACATCGGATAAGGTGCCGACAACGACGCCGGGATGGTGCACATGAGTATGACGACCAGCGACAAGCCGCACGCCACCGAAGTTCCGACCATCATGTGTCCTGCGAACATACTGTAAACAGATTATGTTATAATAACGATGGTAACAGTAGGCTTCAGCGCTGCGAGCAGCGGTTGTTTTTTTGGATTTGAGGGAGCGGAGAAAGGAGTTGTTCACCCCATCCCTTGAATTTTTTTCATGTCAACCGTTGTGTTTTTTACACGTCACATCATTTTTACGACATGTGTTCAAACTTTTTTTTTTTTTTGCATTAGCAATAAACTGTCATGCATTATGGTTGTATTTATTTGTGCGTATTTGTTAGTCACTTTGTGTTTGTAATAATTACTGTGTAAAACTTAAAAGTGACTTTGAACCAATTGCGAAAAACCACGTGCAAATATAAAAAGCAACGAACGACGAAAAACATAATGTAAGCGGAACACGCAAACCCTTGAACTGTACACGCGCAAGTTGCAAAAAACAACTAGTTGACAGGAAAACCAACAGGGAAGCGATTCAGTAGCATATATAAGGGTTCCGGTTCAACACCAATTTCGGGTGTATCCATCCAGTATATACGTTCAGCTTTTATTTTTTTTGTAACTGTTGGTTTTTCTAAATGTTAAATAATTTATCATCAATACCGTAAAAATATTCTTTACAAGTATATTTATTGAACTCGTACCAGACTTAACACTTAGTAACTTAATATTATTGCGGATCCGTCGAGTAACGTTACAAAATATTGAATTGATAACAGTGGATGAATGATTAATTTCAATTAACGATGAATTGATACGTTATAAAAAAATTACCGACCTAAAACTAGAATTCATAAGGTTAAGCTATTCGGGTTTGATCGGATTTTTTCAGATTATAGTCAGATTTATGGGATTTTTACTATATTTTATTATTTATTTAAAATTTAACTGTTTAAATCAGTGGTTCTCAACCACTGGTACCCCTTGGGGGTACTCAAGATATTTTAAGGGGTTTGAGTCTAGCCAATAAACCTTTAAATTTAAATAATTTATGTAGAAAATGGTTATTCGAGTTTAATTTATGTTAAACGTAAATATAGAAACAAATGAAATGTTGAAGATGATTTAATATTGTATTTAACTAAATTAGAACCCTATATTAATCAACTGTGCTAACAATACAAATGAAGGATGACTTCTCACTAATTTCATTGAAAATAAGCTCTTTTTCTTTTTAACATTTTTTGTGCGTTAATTATTAATGATATAAAAATGTAAGTAAAGTTTTTAAATTTTTTTGTATTAGTTAACTAAGAAGGGGTACCCAAAGAAGTTTAATGATAAAAAAAGGTACAGTATCTATAAAAATCTGAGAATCCTTGATTTAAATAATGAAAAAAAAATTGAAAATTTTTTCATTTAAAATAGAATCATAAACAAATTTAATTCTCTATCGGATACATGTAACTATGGTGGAGGAGAGTGACAAAACCGAAAAAATCCCCCGCTTGATATTTTATCAAAATCACCATTGGCTGCGAGGCAGACGTGAAAAAACCATCACACATGGTGCCCGCGGACGACGAGCCTCCGTGGTAGGGCGGTTCTCGATTTTCTTTCCTTTTATTTTTTTTTTTGTTCGCTTTGGGAATACATAGATATGTGTTAAGCTCGTAGGAACCGGTGTACCACCGACGATTTGCTTTTCGATTCGTTTCGTTACAATACCCACGGGCCTGTATAAATGTGACGGTCGAACCAACAATCGTACAACCTGAATACGATTTCGTGCACACGCGCCCGTAGATGATTGTTGCGCAGTCCTGGTTCGTAATCAACACGTCGAGTACCGTGTCCGACGTGCGTATTCGCAGGGGCGCGCGCACGGGGGATGCCGGGTGTTCTCACCCCTCCGAAATGTTTTGAACGAGGCCCGACTACAAAAGTGCATACATCAAACAGTTGAAGGAACCCGTGAAAAATACACGATATCCAAGGGAAACGCGTTCGTTGGGACTAATGCACCCGCGACGTTAAAAAGACCAGAGTTACGTTTGTTTGATTGTTCATGCATTACGATTTGGTTAAACGCATCGAAACGTTTCGTCAAGACAATGCTTTGAAGGTGTTACAGGTACGTCCGATCGGCTGTTTCTCCTTTCGTTATCCTACCCTACGGGTTCGCACGTGACGAGCAATAACGGTAATGGACGGTGCGAGACGCGTCGCGAGCGTCTTCGGCCGGGGACGGGATGAACGTTATTGCGTTACACGGGAAGGTGACGGGCGGCGAGACCGACGCGAGACGCGCAGACGAAACATCCGTCAGACGCGATTATGATCGGATCGCGCGTTATCGCGGCCGGAAAAACGTCAAACCCGTCGGCGAGACGAGAAAACGCTTCACCGTCGACACGAACAGGCGGAAACGCGGTCGGCAAACAATCGCATTACGGGTAATAATATTGTCTCGCAGCTGCCGTTGTTCCGGTCACGCGTACGTCGGCGTATCACGTTTGCCTATCCGCAACGCCGTCGTTCGATGTTCGCGTTGGCTGAACGATTGACAGCATCATCATCATCATCATGCATCGTTTACGACGGTCGTCCAACATTCTTATTCGTGCTATATCATTCGTCGTCACGTTATCGTGGCCTCGTGGGCGGGCGATCGGTAAACAACGAAAGGCCGCGAATTACGAATAAAGGTGCTACGGATTTTAAACGACACGCGAAATATCACGGCATTTGATTTCTCTCGCGTTCCAATAAAATATTTTTAACACGTTTAGAATGGGTGTCGCGTTGATCCGGACACAAATATTCGGTAACCACGCGAAATCTGCCGGTTGGTTACGATTCAAGAATAAATCGATCTTACTGTAACCTCATTGCCTAACCCTAGAAATGTTATAAATCCAATTGATCTGTCTGATTGGTGCGTAAACGGGCGAAAGTTCACAAAAATATCCAAGTACTCGAAAACCTTCAGCTGGGTCCAGCTATACTGTTGCGACTCATTCGGTTCGCGCCTCTATTTATATAACACCGCGCGCGTGTTGGATTTTGGCGAACAATTTAAAACGTTCCTGATTCCTGCGGTTCATACGATGTTTTCAGAATTTTAACCGTAACGGATATCGCGCGGAAAAAGTTCGATGTACACACGTGGACCTAAGGACGGACTGGGTATCGAGGAGCCCGGGAAGGTTGATCAACTGGACCTATTATCATCGCATTTCAACTCATAATTATTTTTAGGTGATAGTGTTCAGTTCATATTTTTTGTACATTTTCGTATAACAAATATACAAATAAATAACTAAAAATATACATTAAATTTTCTATACGAATATATACATCCGTAATTTTTGTTAATGCGACACTATGGAGGGCCCGGGAGGTAGTTGCCCTTTTGCCTTCCTGGCCGGTCCGCTCCCTCGTGTATGAATCGAAAACAATTAACGGGCACCGCTTGGCACCTGCTTATCATAATGTTTGCGGTTGTTAGTTGTATTCACTTCTTCTTTTACTTAGGTTTTTAGCAGTCCATTCAGGACTATCGCTGTTTCTAGAATTCCTTTCCACCTCTCTTTATCCAATGCCGCTGTATAAATATATATTGAATAGGTTTAGACCCGTTTATATTTCAATAAACAAACTAAATGAAGATAGCACTCCCTGCGTCAGATCGTTATTCGATTAACAAGCTTTCGTCTTGGACACGGCGAACCGACGGTGGTCGGTCATGCCGTTTTCGATCGTATCGATTTTTGTTCGTCTATTTTTTTTTACCGGGTTATCGTATCATCACCATTTACCGTTTCCCCGTGATCGTAAACGTCGGTCTTTACGTTCGAGTGTTAAAAAATGTATTCCATATCGAAACCGCATGTTTAAAATACCGACCCTATAGCAAAATATTGCTTGTTACACAGCATCATACAAAGTCTGTAAGACGTTATTTTTCACACTAGATCGAAAACATTCGTTTATTGTCACCTACCGTAACCGCGCTGTTTTCGGCCGTATCGTATTTTCCAAGACAATACCACTTCATACTAACGGTAAAACATGGTTGTCGCCCCACCGTTTTGATCACGAATAGGTAGGAGTATCATCATATTTACCTATTAACGACGCCATCCGATTCAGTCGTGTTCCACGTTATGGTTTTCATTACTTATCGTGAAAACCCTCGTTGGTAATTTTCCTTTGGTATCCACCGCATTATATAGGTTTTTACGTTTTCGAACAAAAAAATTATCTCTTTATTTTCTATTGAAACCACCACTCACGCCACATCCCTTCCTACCGTTTTGATACTGGCGTTTTCGTGGAGTACTCCTCAAAAGCATAATATAATATAAGCAACAGTATTTTTATACACTATGAAAAAAATCGATTAGCCGGAACTAATGAATTTTCTCTGAAGTTAGCTTATGCGTAAAAAATACGATCATAATCGCAACCAAGCACAAAACATTTTAGTAGAATATGTTTATAATGCGGTAGTACTACACAAAATGAGAGGTATAGCCGTTATATTCTTTTTTTTTTATGTTAAAATGTTCTTTTCGTTATTAGTTAGTTATTAATTATTATTTTGATCTGATAAAAATGTTTTACTCGCTTAATGAACTTTGGGTAGTTGTTAGTATTTGTGATGGTTAAAATATTACAGACAAATATAATATATTATACTATAAGATACACTCTGCGTGTATTTTATTATTTCTTATATGTGTATTGTAACTTAATATATATTTATCTATATATATTTAATTGTCAAACAGTCTCGACTGGCACGTGTATATTTTATTGTATTTTAAAGTATTAATATCTTTTTAAACACGGCAACATTGTTTCTCGGTAAAGTATTCTAATATAAGCAATTTTAAATAAAGGTATAGCATTTGTGGAAGAACTGTATGTTTTACATTTTCCAAATAATTCGACTATAAACTTTTTCACCGGTTTTTAAACTACATTTCATTTTTTCCACTTATAATAAACTTTCTTTTACATACAATTCTGGTTATTAAAGCGCAGCAGAGTAATATTTAGAATAGTTTGATAAACAATCTCAACTATTGTAACCCGAAATTAAACATTTTTCGCAAAATCATGCTTATGCGATTTTTTTTTCATATTTTAGTTTAAAAATAAGAAAAATTCGATCTATGTAATTTTTAAGTGTTGTCAAACAATTTGCTTTTTAATTTGAAAAGTTCTGACTCGATAATTAACGAACCTATTTAAAAATAACTTTGAAAAATATTTATTCTACTTCAAATATTATTTTAATTGAACTTTTGAACTACGCATTTGTAATCCACTTACCATTCAACGTACTTCATTCAAAAAGTAATATCAACCTTAACATATTACATTTCCATTTTATTTTTGTGAGTATATATATGTGTATGTGTGTGGGTGTGTATTTCAATATTATACGTACACAGAGAATGTTTCGCGGTTTGTCAATATAATCAGTCAACAGATAAAACGGAATCAATCACTTGGGGCTTTTTATAAAGCAACTGTTGTTTCAAAAATGCAGTCAAACAAACATGAAAAATTGTTTTGTTTCCTTTGCGCAACGTAATGTGTAAGACGGAAAATTTAACCGCGGAAGCCGAACATTTTGCTGAATCACTCGCGTTGATATTATAACAGTAGCAATTTCTGTTTAACGTTGTTGCAAATAAATTAAACTTGATTCGATTGACAAGTATAATTTTTTTATCGGATAATGTTTTGGACGTTATTCGTTGTACGCATGATGTGTTGGATATGGATTTTTCTACAATTATTTATTTACATTTTTCATTTGTTCGAGATACTTTTCAGTTTACACTCTATGAATTGTGTACGTTAATTATATGGAAATAAAAGTTACGAATAACAAACTCATCAACGAGATAAAACTAAAAATCAATCCATACGTAGGTACGTTTGCAATTAAAAGATAAATAAAATTGAATGAAAAAACTAATTTAATCTTCGTGTAACCTAATTTAAAAAAATCAAATAGACGATGTTACTGAGTTTTTAATTTTTAACTCGATTGTTAAAGACCAGCGTCAAATAATTAATTTTTATCAAACAACGAACAAGTTCAAAAGTTCTGTTTTATGGTAATTTTTCACAAATAAATCTGAATTTACTACTGGGGCTAAAAAATAATAATTGGTGTATTTAGTCAAAAAACATCTTTTCACAACCACTCCCAACATACGAGTCGAAAACAGAAGAAGTTGTTCGATAAATCATGGTTTTCGCTGCGTGTTACTCGTCGAAATGTGCGTCGGACCCTTATGGAAACGGGAAAAATAGAAAGTGGACGACAGAGACACGTACTATTTTTCGAAACACGGAGAAGAAAATGTCTCTATTGATGGTCACGGGTTCATGGGCCATCGAAATTGTTAGCACCGGGAAACAGATCGGAAATTCGGTCGTAATGACACAAAACTTTGGTCGTTGGGGGAAAAAAAAATCTTTGCTCTCGTAAATATATCGTATAACTTGTTACGATCGCGGCAACTTCAATAAAGTTCTTAAATCGGATTTCATCGTAAAAATGGCGTTCTCATGCGCGTGCACGTTCCGCGGATTTCCGGAATAACAGTTACTCGTGAAAAGCGAATGTGGTGCGCATTACGCGGATCAGGTTTACATGATGTGTTACACGCCACGTTTGTTCGCCCCGTCGGAAGTAGTGGCGCCGGAGGAACACAAAGCTCCGGGTCGACACCGGGTAGGGGTGGCGGTAGCGGTTTCTAATAACGTTGTAAATATTAAAAGGGCCCGCCCGAGGGACGATCGGATTAATGCATTCGGCCGCTTATCAGGGCTCGAGCAACCACGGACACTGGCGCGCGCGTGCGCCCTACACTTCATCACCGTTGCCATTAACGAAGCGCACCAAGTTTAACGCGGCGTTCTATATGAGCGATTGGCAATGCGAATGCGGTGTGAAATTCGAACGCGTTGGAACGCGGTGCGTCGCGACGCGGCTTCACTGTCTTACGTGAACGCGATTTTCGCGCCATTTCAGTCATATTAACTATCAATTTCCATTATCAGATCTTATCATTTTATAAACAGCACGCATTACGATTTAGAATAGAAAAGCGTTTTTTAGTGAAAAACTCGTACCTTAAGTACCGACTTATTAAAAAACACCATCCACGACAAAAAAAAACAAACATTATTCATTTAGAAAGGTATATTCATGGAAAATTTTATCATTTGTACTTAAAGTTGAAGAGTCAACGTTTGCTATTCGAGGAGTATATTCGAATGTTACCGATAACGTTAGATTATATCGTGGACGTGCTATAAAATCTACTCTCCAAATGAAATCTACTGATTTCCAGAGACCTGTTTCCGACATCATCTCATCAAAATGTTTGCGTAACAACAAAAAAGTAATGGTAATGTAAAGTAACGTAATGGTCAATACATAAATCAAGTCGCGTTCAGATCTCGTAAAAATATCAAACCGTTTGATCGCGTTCACTCCACATGATTTCGGTCACGTAGGATACTTTCCCGGCAATACCCGTGTTTGATATTTTCGTTCGCATTGAAATCGCTCACGTAGGACGCCGCGTAAGGGTTCGCGAGGCTGCGGGCGAGGTTTTCGACCGCGTAAACGTTTGCGACAAGATACTGACCCCGTGGTTCGACCCTTACCCTCGTCGTTGCGATTTCTTTTCGACGGACCTAAATAAACGAACACCGTCCATACGCGTTAGCCGTGTTTCGGTGTTCGATGGCGTACGGTGATGGTTCATTACGTTGCTCTACAGCGACATCGATGAGTGAACGAAAAACTGATTTCATCATTCGCCACGAAAAGTTCAAACGAGAAATACTCAATAGGTTTGATACGCGATATCTAAAACCATGCACTTCTACGGCTGCAAGCGTTAAACGATTTCGACTCGTTACTCTTTCTACGACACCTTTGGTTCCCGGTTCGTGCTTGTCCCTCACTACGACAGGACCGGTACACATCTGCCATTCTGCCGGCAAAAAAAATAATACCAGCCGTAGTGGATGATGGTTAGAATGGAGGTATGCATGCACGAGTGAGAAAAGAAAAAAACGGATGAACATTTTTGTTTCCTTTCACCGCTAATCTGTCCTCGTCCAGCGTCAAGAGAATTATAAATTTACAACTGATTAACTCCGTCGGTCCGGGCTTACCCACGTGCATCATCGTTCCCGGGAAAGTTAATCCCTTGTTCGAGGTAAAGCTACGCTGTATAGGTAAGGGCCCATTGTAAAGCAGAAGCCGTCACAGTTCTCGTGAACAATGTGCGAGGGGTGTTATGCTGAGTTATCCCGATGTTTCGAATATTAAACCAGAGCGTGAGTAGAATGAGAGTTAAGCTTGATGTATAAACTCCAACGTAGACAATACACAAACCGTCTGTATTTTCTTAAGTTTGTAGCTTTTTTTGAACAGAAACTTCCAAGATTCAACTGCAGTTTGTCATATTTTAATATGATGATCGGTGTGATAATTTTTTTTTAAGTTTACCTTCATTATTGCGGTTCCGTTACACGCACTATTGTTATTAATACATCGGCAGTTCGTACACGGTTTTTTTTTTAGTCCTGCGAACGCGTCCTTTTGAACTGTACTCGCGTTTCTTGCGTTCGGAAGGGAGGGGGCGATTTCGGCTTTTGAAACACACCGTTTGCAATGATAATTCGATTCACGTACATTTTGGAGGTTTTGAATTGCGTTGTTTTGAAAAATGAAACAAAAAAAAAAATGTATTCTCGTAACGATATTCCGCAGCGCTGCGCGTTTAACCCGAGTGGCATTAACCTCATAACAGTAATAAAATTATCATTGTCGGAACGTTTATACGTGCATAACAGTTTATGTGTACAATACACTACTGCAGCACGTGCGTTTATTCTGTAACCGAAGCCATGACGGAACCGGAGAACGATATTATGTATAATGCAGTATTGTAAAACGCGTTTAGCTGCGAAGATTATTGTTCATGGCATTCGCAGTAAGTGGATGTATTATAATTTTTTTTACCAAACTGAACAACTCCTACGGGGGCGTTCGATTCGAACTCTTAAACAACGGATAAACGCAAATGGCGCTTGCGTTTAACTACACGGTCGACGATATTTTTTATTATCACTTCAGCGCATCGCACTGTAAGTACCAATTTTTTTTCCCGTCGTCAATATACTTTTATTGATATCTAATATCTATACATAAGTTTGTACAATAATAATATATATGTATAATTTATTAAGAAAATGCATATTCGTTACTCGAAGGTTTGCACAGGAAGGTGAACATTTGCTGAACCGGTAATCAAATTTAATTTGCTTTGGTTTATTTTCAGTGTCCCCACAATTTTGCGCGGAAAACTCAGCATCCGATAACCGAGCGAGAGTAAGAAAATTTTTTTATAATTATTCGATTCGGATCAGGGGGTATATTCTTGAAATAATTTGAATCGGATTCATATACGAACAATTCACACGATTAGCTTCCGTTTACGGACGTAAAATTGTATTCTTGAAATAAAACTTTCCGTATACGGGAAAAATTCCACATCCATGGAAATATTTTCACATGATTTTTATCTTTTGTAAATAAGGTTGGTAACACTAAAAAAAAATGTACAATACTATTGAATATTTCACTGAAACAAAGAGAACAGCTGATTTTTTTTTATTGTTGTAATATTTGTGAACGTTTTTTCTAATTTCAATTTTGAATATTGAGTTATAACACTTACTCTGATTTTGGATTTATCACATATAACATTTTAAAATTATATTCTATAAGTTTGTCACTTAGGTAATACTTAGTTAAATACTAATAAATAAAAGTGCTAATTTAAGTATTATTTACTTTAAATAAATTTATTGATTGAATACATTGAATACATTGATAGAAAAAACACGATAACAATCATAAAATTACCAAAGAGTCATAAATATAAATCATGGTTCACGATAAAACGTTCATTTGAATTACCCATGTACAATACAAAAATTATATTTATAGGCTTATAAAGTTATAACTAACCTATAATTGATTTTAACTAAAGCTTGCATCTATTATAATTAAATAGCAATGTATTACAAAGCATTTATTTATTATTATAGTTATTAGTATATATTTCAATTTCAGACTAGATAGTAATATGAGGATAAAATGTTACATACTTAATTAAAATTACATTTTATTAGTAAAATCACTTCAATCAAATATCAAATTTTCATCAAATATTTTGTTATTTATTTTCCTATATTTTAATTTGCTATACATAATTAACATATAAAAATAATCAATCCTAGCTCAATCACATTATTGAATTAAGTGTATAGATATAGTGAAAAATAAAAAATTATAGTTATTTGAATTAATAAATGTAATAAAAACATTATGATAACTACCACATAAATACTTCATAATTAAAAAATAAATGATTAAATAAATAGATAAATAAATAAATATATTATTTTGTTTATTCGTATACGGAAATACGTTTTCGAATGCCCTACTTTCATTCGAATGTATCGTGCGGAAATTTTCCATATAACTGAACGCATTCGTATACGGAAATATTTCAAGAATACGTATTAGTGGGATCATGTGAAAATTCGTGTGGAAACCGCGATTTCCGTATACGGATCCAATTCGAATGATTTCAAGAATAAACCCACAGGTTTTGTTCTTATTCTGGTGAGTTTACGCGTGTCGATGTGTACAAGTCAGATTTATATTTTCACGACAGTACAAATGCGTTTGTAGGCACTCAACCGTCTGAAAATGTTTGATGTATTAACTATGAGTTTATTTTTAGTATACGCTGTATTAATATTATTGTTATATAATATTATTATCAGATATGATAGTTAATTATTCTTATGTTTTTATTTTGTTATTAAATATAATATTTTTTCATTACTGTGCCCAATAGTCTGGGATCTCTTGAGAGAATTTGGGATCTTTAGGCTCCGGTAGATTGGCATGTTAGCAGCGATTGCGCCGAAATTGAGTGAGTTTAAGCACGATAGCAGAAGATATGATTTCGAAGTAAAACCGGTCGTTGGTCTTAGGGTTTCAGCACATTAGTGTCGTACGGTTACAAAGATGCAAGACGTGTACGATTTCATCGAAACGTAGATCCGTGCGAAGTGGAAGTATAATTAAATCGTAATCGTTCTTCGGGATGTCTGCGTAATACTACGATACTCGTATTGTATCTTATTCGTTTGGAAAATAAAACGGCGGACCGTATTAACATGGTACAATCCGGAGCCAATAAGATTTTCTGTTGTTTCGGCGATATAATTTGGGGTTATTGATTTCCAGACATTGGCTTCCAAATCAAGCCATGTATCGCAAATTTGGATTAAGCTCACCACACGTATAAATTTCCAATAACGTATATGACACCGTGCAACCGTGAACCGACGTGTTCGATAATATCGAGGGGGATGAAAAAAAAAATAAATCGCCAAATTAAAAAAAAAAAAAACTAATCGTTACTTTTGTTACGGGTACTTGTGGTATTATAATGTTCGAATGCGCGAATCACAGTGAAAGGGTAAACATTTGCGTACGCGGGAGTATTAATAGAGGGTTACTTGACTGCAATGTTTATTGTCGGTTTTCGTTAAGCATCCCTGAAAACCGTGAATTATTAACTAGCGTGTACAAATCCTTGTAAACGTATACGTATTTCACGAGACCATACGGCAAACACCCCGGGAATACTATCAAGCTATAGATATTATGCTCAAACAGTAATACGATTACTCTGACTGGTCGAATTCGTTGCTGGTCCGATAAAAGCACTGCAGCGTATTGTTACGTGGTTGTAGTTAAAAAAAATTAAGCATTTCTGAAAATAAACTCTGGAAATCCCTATTTAATCTCATATTGGATATTTCGTTCATTAAAACTATTATAGTTAATAACTATATACGTCAATTTATGTTGCGTTTGTTACGCATTAATTTTTTTTCGTGGGATTATTATCTTACACGTAAACGTTCTTTCAGAAAAATGTGTGTAACATGTATTGTGTATTTAATAATTCATAATTAATTACATCATCTAAACGGCTGTAGTACAATGAATCGATAGCGAGTCGTTTATTAACCATGCATTTATCATATTGATCCACAACTATATTAAAAAAGCAAGAAAATATTTCGTGTTAATATCACTTATTTAATCGTAACGGGGAACCATTGCAATATTTTCAACTGTGTACGTCAGGGATTTCTCTTTTATAAATACTTTACCCCTTTTTATCAGTTAACTATTTTAGGTACCACTTCTTAGTTAGTAAAATAAAATAAATATAAAAAAATTTAAAAACTTACTTACATTTTTATTTCATTAAAAACTAACACACAAAAAATGTTAAAAAGAAAAAGAGCTTATTTTCAATGAAATTAGTGAGAAGGATGAGCTTGTTTTGTTAGCACAGTTGATCAATATAGGGTTCTAATTTAGTTAAATACAATCTTAAATCATCTTCAACATTTCATTTGTTTCTATATTTACGTTTAACATAAATTAAACTTGAATAACCATTTTCTACATATATTATTTAAATTTAAAGGCTTGTTGGCCAGACTCATACATCTTAAAAAATCTCGAGTATCACCAAGTGGTACGCGTGCCACAGTTTAAGAACCACTGGTGTATGCTATTACCGCTACTTATGTCCATATTTATGTTAAGATATGATTTTTTTTCTGAGATTTCAGTTTCATTCTAGTCGGCCACCAACCGTTTGCCAACACCATGCCTTCATTTTGGGTATGTTTTTGGACGCATATACGTATTCATGGGAATGGAATATGGCGTGTTTTCACACAATCGTACCCCATGGTATACCATGAATGAGAATGGTTTGTTTTTGATACGGAAAGAACTTTGTCGGCCGAACATGAAGTTTTGATGAGAATAAAAGAATTAAAAATTAAATTAACCAATATTTATACACACACGCGAATTCTTACGTAGCGGTTGGTGTATATTATTGTTTCACCGGTGAAAATCTTCTGATCTATTTCCTCACACATCGATCATTTTGACATAATTCATGATGGCAATACCCTTGCTTGTCACTTGACCTACACGCTGGATCCATTTTCACGCATGATTTGTTAACCAATGCCTATGTGTTTTTCTTAATTGCTCGTAATCACTTGACTAAAATCAATAACGGTCCACAGTCGACCGGAACAACGTCAATAAATTTTAACTTAGAATTATTATCATTTGCATTGCATCAATACGTATATTAAGTGTTCGGTGTACATATCACATTATATTTTCATGTTATTATACCGTATTTCAGTGTGACGGGTCCCATTAAAAGCTTTTTAGCTTGACGTATTTTAATTGAAATTAAAAAATTATTTATGCGAAACCAAAGGTAAATATTTGTAGAAATTTCGGATCTGATAATATACTAAACTTTCATATTATCTCTTCTTTGTTTATAATGAATTAATATTGTTGTGTAGAATTTTGTAATGCTTATTTTATTTTAGAATTTTTGATTACCTTGCATATTTAATGAATCAAAATGCTGGTGCCTTTTATTTTCAGATATCGAATGTTCATATACATTGTGCAGGTATTGGTTTTACTCAAAATAAGGGAAGTCTAATGATCAGGAGTCAATTGACTTAATTTTCTTTTTGAAATACAAATACATAATACAATATTTGTTCGTTAATTTATATTTATTTTATTTCAACTCAGTTCGTGTCCTTCTTAGGCAGAGCACATACTTCAAAAATTTAAAAAAAAATTTTTTTACACAAATGAAAATTATAATTTTCTCAATTTTGATAGTGATTTAGTATTATATAGTAATAATATATTATAATGTTATATTTTGTGGATTATATCCAAAGCTCTTTGAGATTTATTAGTCCGGAATACCACAGCCACGCTACGCTATAGTTGTAGTACCTATGTTTATTATGTACACGGTATGCACGTTGGCGATTCCACACGGGTAGAGCCAGCGTCAGAGCGGTTGCAGGGATGCAATTCTCCCTTAACCTATGAATGATCTATTTATATGGCCGGCAATCATCAACAAATTAAGTAATAATAGTGTTGTAGAATTTTGTTTTAGAAAATAACTGGACAATTTGCATATTTATAGCCCACTCCCTCCCTCGTCAATATTTGCTAGTGTTGGTCCTGCTCAGGGGTACATACGTAAAGTGACAGTTATTTATATTTTTTATCGATAATTTCAATAACAAAACGTAGAACTTTCGTCGACCATCGCGATCGTATTCTATTTACTCGTGTATACGGGATTACATATGCTATCGTCACCTATCCCATTATTCTGCTGTTGTTTTAACGTATAGTACATTTTATATAACATAAATAACAATATATAATATTATAATATATTTTATTATGTATGTATATTTATCATCTTCTTCTTCTTCTCGTTGTTCATTGGTTTCGGCCATTCAAGACCATACTTCTAAATAAACATACTTCCATCTATTTCTATTTTTTGCTAATTCCCGTTAATGACTATTTGGTTCCATTGTTTCGACATCTATTTTGATGAAATCTTTCCACCTTAGACGTGGTCTTCTAAGAGGTCGCTTTTCTATTGGGTTATCTTCTATTTCTTTTCTTATTAACGACTTATGCTTTCTCCAGATATGGCCCGCCCAAACCAGTTTTCTTATTTTATATCATTCAGTATAAAAAAGGGATTACAATTCATTTTTGAGTAGTTTTTACTAATAAATTGTCTGAGCATCAAAGTGTGTGCCATATATTTTCCCGATTACTTTTCTTTCAAACACTGTCATCCTTAGTTTCTCGGTGTTTCTCAAAGGTCATGTTTCTGCTTCATAAGAGCAATTGGTTAAGTACATCCTAACTTTTAAGTTCCTAGAGATTGCTCTTGATCTGAAAATTTTACTTATTCTATAGAAACATTAATTTGCTGATTGTAATCTCATTGATATTTCTATTTTTAGATCGTTATCTTGGGTTATAATCGATCTTAGGTATTTGAATTTCTACTTATTGTATCTGATTTATATTTTTTTAGTTTACCCCCATATACTAAATAAATTATACATATATAATATTATTATAATTTATATGGTTGTCTACTCGACGGAAGAATTTCAAAAACCTAATTGATTTTATCAATATTAACTATTCTAGCTAATAGTTCATTAACAAGCGACCATTTTTGGCCCTTAAAAGGACGAAGACTTCATCGAGTAATACCCGAGAACAAAATTGTCTTTCATGATTATCAGTGATGTTGATTAAAAAAAAGTTATTGACAGTTCAAAAAAAAAAAAAATTACTTTTTATGATGAAGTAATCAAATAAATTGTCCTGTCCCGTCCGAAAAGCAGATTTTCCAATCGAAATTTGAAATACAGCGAATGATGTCATAACACTTAGTTTCCAGCACTTTTGTGTGTATAATTCTGTGAACTTCATAATCTTATCCATTTAATAATCGTACATCCAAGTGATTATGTCGATTCACCAGTCTTGAATCAGATAACACGGATCGAATTTTATTAAATTTGTTTTAGATTTTCAAACGAGTTTCAATTATTTATATGAAACAAATGTCTAAAACAATTAACCTATAGCAGAAAATTACTTTTTGGAAGTGTTTTCTCGAATAATCTCCGTAACAGTAGTTTAAAAACTCTTTAAATATTATTTAAACTCTTGTTTAGTGTTATCTCAGACAATTTGTCTGCATTGTGTTACAACAACGATTACAGAGTGCTTGTTTAATAAATCCTTCTCGTGGATATAGTATATTTGTTGAAACTCGTTCCACAACGTCTTGTGTTCATCATAGCATTTGATTATACAACGTTTATAATACATTTATATTAAAGTAATTAATGTCGTCTTATTTTTAAACATAATTACAAATTCTTCACAACATTTTTCACATTGAACACAATTGTACATGATTTGTCAGACGCGTTATATATTTTGGGCCAGTGCACTGAATACCTACATTAATAACCGACGTTTTATTTAAATTAAAATAAGAAAATTGCCATTAATTTCGTTTGTTCCTTAGTTTATTTTAATACGAAATATAACGAAACCATTATTTAGATAACCGTTGGGCTAGCGATAAGTTTAAACATTTTTTCGCTGTACAAGATGGTGTAATGATATTCGTAGTGCACTTTTTTGTTATAAAAATAATTATAAAACAACGGTGAACATTTATATAACTCATTGAGTTTTTTGATGAAAGTGTAGAATGATATTAATTTTTAGAACGAATGTCTTGTATTCGTTATTTTTTAATTATGATAATCAAATATCACGTAACGTAAATAATCACATAAATCCATTTAAAATGTTTTATGAACGTTTTTTAAAATATCGGAACCGAATGATTTAGACTTCAATAATATTTGGAACGTGCGATTAAATTGTATTGTATTACATATATCGTATTATTCAACTTATAGACCATCGTTTCTCAACCTATTTAACGGAATTCTACCTATTACTGTGTCTTTGGAATAATACTTTGAACAGATAATTACTACCCTTGTTGGTTCATTTACACATTATACTCGGACAAACATGTAGTTCCTCCCTCCGATTGTTGATTTTAAATGGAATTTAGAATATCTATAACACATTCATATGGAAAAGGTAATGTTTGCGCGACTGCTCATTGCTCATTACTAGGGCTAGGATTTTGATACAAAAGCATCTTTTTTTTTTTTGGTATTTAGTAACGTTGGTTCATAAGTATAAAATATGTTTTCAGCAATACTGATTGTTTTAAAGTAATTTTTGTTTTGCATTTTTTTTTTTTTGCATTTATTGTAAAAAATAACCTCAAATGCATTTCTAGGGTGTTTTTTGACCATTTTAGTGCATTTTCTTAGTTTTTAGAGCATTTTTAACTATTTGTTCATAAAAATGAACGAAAATTATGAAAAAAGGATATTATTCAATTAACGACAATTATTTTTACTTTAAAATATAAGACAGCATATCATTATACAATGTAATAGCAATTTCTTTCAGGTCAGTAATTAGGACTAGCAAAAAAATTTTAAAATATTAACATTTTTTTTTTAAATTATGATTTAGAATGAATGAAAGAAAATCGAAGAAAACAGAAGTATAACAGAACTAAACTAGTAATAACGTACAATACTATTAAAAAAAGAAAACAAAAAAAATACACTACTGTGGTATAATTTTAAACTTTTTTTCCAATTTTTAATCTATAATAAATATAATATAAATGCATTTCTATTACGCATTTTTTGAGTTTTTTAAGTCATTTTCGCATTTTTTTAAGTCAATTTTTTGAGATATTTTAGGGTATTAAAATCCCATTCCTACTTATTACTCTTAACAGATATATTATTAACATGTTGGTCGCGATGGCTGGCTGATCTGGATAAAGCGTACGAGTCATATTGTGCCTAAGTGGTCGACCATTAAGTTGATACGGCGTCTGTACATATACCACGAAAATAATATGATATTATTGGGTAGTGGGTACATCGTTTCGGATTGTATCTAAAAAAACAGTTGTTTTCCAACAGAGAGAATAAAGAGCTCGCATTGATATTGATGTAGTTGCATATTACGGTTCTAACGGTACCGAGATTCGGGAGTGTTTTTAAACATTACGCACCGAACTCGGATGGTTTTGAACGGGCATGGTTTATAACATGACGCGTTTATAGACTTCGTGAAGATAAAAGCTTTGACATTTGTACGTTTTGCTCTTGCCAAAAACATAAAAAAAAAAAAAATGATTTGCCCCCGAAACCGATATTCTCATGATTTAGATACGTCCCAAGATTGTAACGCGCGTCGTTTGCTAAATAAATCGTTCGAATCATTTATTGCTTCCGCCAAACACCACATGGCCAACTAATGAAATTGTATAATATAACATACGACCGTCCGGGGACTCGCCGACTGCCACGCGACAGTTCTTATCACACGTGTGTTTCGTTGTAGAAAAGAATTTATCCGAGTGCGCAGAAATTGTGATGTTTTGTTCATCGAAACCGAAACAGTTGCTTCCTAAACCGCAACACAATTATGTTTCTACGAAGAAAAACACTAGCGACACATTCCTGAATATTTGCAAAACGTGCAAATATGTAACCGAATGCGCGATAAGACGTTCCGTAAATCGACTCATTGAAAAATCCTATTCAAATTAATTAGCCTGCAACGTTGGTCAACGTAAAATGAATATTTGATATCGTTACGTTAGTAGTAACATTTCATAATTTGTCTCCATTTTTCAAATATACATTTTTAGTATCTTTTCGAAGTCGAGTCGCCTTCGATACGTTTTTACTGTGTACGTATATTACTTATTACAACAATTGTCTGTTTACTTTTCGAGTCGAAATTAATCGGAACACAGTGCTGATGAAAATCAAATTGGCCAATTACATACCATTTTAACCACCTGCGTGTGCAGCAACGGTTGAGATTTATGTAAATAGAACAAATTATGTGATACATTATACCATGGTAGGCACGTGATCGAGATTCACACGTAAAATATCAAAGCACAGTGATCATAATTAATGTGATTTTAATACCGTTAGAGAATTTGAATCGTTTATACGACACAGATGTTTTGATATAAGTTTACAACGCTGAAGTGATGTAATTCTGTAACAGAATACTGTTAAGAAAACGAAAACGTTCTTTCACGGGTATCGAAAAGTACGAGAGGAATGTAGTTTATAATTAAAAAAAAAATAACCAAACGCCGTACAGTGATATAGTACAGTAGTTTGGGTGTACAGTTTCGAAATGGTTTATACTTTATTAAATAAAATGTACTTGCAGCATATGTCTTGTCGATATTTTAAAACCGCATTCGATATTAATTACGTCAACAATAGTCGGTGGACTTAATGTTTGCAAAAATGTTTTTGCTTCGCGCACCGAAGTAGATAACCATTTTAGGTAGTTGAAGTAGTAGCGTACTTGTAGCACGAGTAATTCTGTGTATCTAATGGGCACACCTGTTCACCTCATACTTGATGGTAATTTAATAAATTAAGTACAATATATCCTTCGAATGGTCCGAGGTAAATTTGTATTTATTCGGTTCGTCGTTTCGCACTATTCCTGCGTAGTGTTTACTGGGGAACGCGACGCAGCTGTGTGTAATACGCGCAAACGAAATCCCGTTTTTCGATCAAATAACGTATTGCGTTCGTAAGTTTACAATTATGTATTTGTTCAATAATATGTAAATTTAAACAGGTAAAGGTATTCGAAATCTCTAGAGCGTTTGATATTGAAATAGATTTTCGCACAGGCGGCGAGCGTTTCAGAAGTTTTCTAAAAATATATACAAAAAATAAAAACGGAAGTACTAAAAGAAAAAGAAAACAGACAAAAAATAAATGTTACTTCCGGTCGAACATTACGTGTCAGAATTGATGCAAACACGGCGTTTTTTGACTCTACTCAACACGTCGTGTTTTTCCCAGAAAATGTTTGATTTCGTTTGATGTTGTTTGTTTGTAGCGCGTAAGCTTTGGTCGATTTTTCCTATATACAGCCCCCCCCCCCTACGTTGCATTAAGTTTACAAGTTTACATTTAATCCCCTTGGGATTCACCTCCATTGTTGTCAACCGATATGACCCAGCGGAGAAAAGGAATACAATGCATTTAAGTATGTATTCAGGGCCGCGCTAACCAGGTGTGCAGGTAGTTAAAAAATCTTAGGACGGTTGAAAATTTAGAGCGGATTTATAAATCAAATTTTAGAAAAAAAATATCATAATAATTACTTGTACAATAATAATAGTTTACTGTAAACATAATGTAAACCATGTTCTAAATAAAAACTTAAAATAATTTTAATAACATTTTTGAAGTTTAACAAAACTCTGAACAGTGTTCAGATATGAAATTGTACGGGGGAAGAAGTAAATTTGTATAAAATAGGAGGCAGAATAGGTCAGAGCGGGTCTGTATGTATACATATATATATATATATATATATATATATATATATATATATGAGGATAAGCCGCCGAGAAAACGGCTATTAGACACGCTATTATTATATTCACGTAACGCAACCACGATATTTTTTTTTCATTATCTCGCTAAAAGTTTTTAATATCAAGAGACTGCCGCAACAGATCCACTGTTTTCCTTCGATTATTTATAGATAGCACGTGCTCAGATTTCGGTTGTCATAAATTGAATTTGTGTTGTGGTTGTGACTGGAATTATTTTATTAATGACAAAAAACTACGTGGATTTATGTACATATAGATATATAATTTTACTATAAATAGTTTTGGTTTTTTTAATTTTTTTTTATTTGATTTGTGATGGTATAAATGAAGGAAAAAAAGATAATAATAATGATAAAAATATTTAATTTATATACGACGCACTAGAGAAAAGTACACGAGTTGTGTAATAAATCGGATTGTGTTGCCAAGTTGGTACTGATATCACACAAAAATCGCTGTGAGTAAAAATATATTCGTATTTACTTAAAAACATTCAATTTCAAATATTTAATTAAAAATTAATTTACTAAATATTCATCCAAAAAACCGTATTCAATTAAAAAACTTTATGACGAACTAGTATAACTATGACGTGAAATGATTATAGTGGTTACCAATTATATTTTAATACCCAGTCATTTATTATAACGGTCAGAAGCGTTTGGAGTTATTATAATTCAACAGAAATATTTTTTTATCGATACCATAGATAAAAAAAACCGATTGGTCTTAAAATAATAGGTTTGTTTTTTTTTCGGCTGTGCAAGTGAATAAGTTCAAAAGATGCACATATACATGATTACGGATCAGGCGAATTAAAATTAATTAAAATGTAATTTTTTTGAACTTCACAGAAATAATCTTAAAAAAAAAATTTAAAAAAAATCTAAAAATTGTTTTTTTTACGAAAGCGGGGTTTAAACACAGTTTTAACTATTTCTGGTTGAACTAAGCTCAAATCATAAAAGTTTTTGAACACAACCACTACCACCTTTGAATGAAAAATAATATTAAGCTACTGAATTTTAATCCGGAACAAATACGGAGTCTGATGCCAAAAACATGGTCACATTTTTTATATTTAAACTGAGCTAAATATTCATATGTAAATTATTCTTCTAAATTGAATTTTAATATGAAAGTATAAATATTTCATGATAATTTTTTTCGATTATAATGAATAATTCAGCTTTATGTTCTTTAAAATATTTTTGAAAAAGAATATGAGGAAACTTTAAATATTTTTAAAATTATTACTAAAATTTTACAAAGATATATTTATAGTTTATTTTACGAGCATGGACAAAGGTAAAAATTATTCAAATTGTACTAACGAAATAAAATTTATAACTCGAAAACTAATAATAAAGATTTTTTGCTAACAAAATGTAATTCATATTATATGAGCAGTAAATAAAATAATTCACTTAATCCTTAAGTACACAGTGGTCACATATCCAGTAATATGTTATGAAAAAGGTCAGTGCGAATAAAGCTGTGATAACAGTTTGGGGCCATAATGTATATATGTACTGTTATTAACATTAAAATAAGTTGTGATTTTTGACTCATGAACCATTATGTTGAATATTAATTTTTCCCTTTTTTATGCTTATTAGTATTTATTTTCATGACAATTTTTAACATAGTATTTTGTTTTTAACTTTTGAATGTTGCGGATACAGCGAATGAAGAATGACTATGATAAACAATTCAAGTTTCTAATTTTAAACGGGTCTGTATGAAAATTATAAATGTTGTGTAAGTCTATCAGACCTTTGAAAATACGAATTCCGCACAGGAAACCATGCAATATGATACGTCTTTCTCCCGAAAAATAGTAACAAAAGATAAATATTTTGCAACAGTTATAACCGAACAAATTTTCGGTTATAATTTATTCAGTTGTAAATATTATATACTAAGCATCTTTTATATAAAATATTCGCTTCGAAACTATTATTACATAAATAATTGTTAAATGTATTTGGAGAAAAACCCTTAGGGGTTGTATAATTCATACATTTTAACTCCCGGAATAATGGTTAATTTTAAAATAACTGTACGTAATGTCGTATTCCAAGATAATTATGATTTGTATACGGACTCGTCTATGTATGTTCACGATGGCGTTATCCAGTGAAGTTAAAAAATAAATTATTGCATTCGAAAAATCACTTTTATTGAAATCCGTCATACCGAGTAATCGTATAGGACATATAAGTTATAATAAAATTAATTTACGAGTAAATATTATTGAGATGTATTGTATATAACGAAATACAATCGTATTTCAAGGTACACATGTTGTACAACGAGTAGCTTTACATTATAATTTCACAAACTATTTAATTTACAAAAATATATTGCTTCTATATGATTAAAATGAAAAGTCAAGACATTATTATATAATTAAAAAGCAGAAATAGTTCACAGAGTTTTATTTGGGTCCGACTGACCTTTTGACTTAGAATTGCACAAGCTTTGTACAAGTTTTGTGTAAATTTATTTATTTGAAAAAAAAAACTAAACTTTGATAAATATTCCAAACGTAACTTTCTATAAGTACCAACCTTTTGTGTTGAATTTAAATTCACAAAAGCGATTAATATATATTTTGGTGCAGTTCTTTTATCCGAAAATGTTCACAATACTGCACCGTACAAAAATAGTTAATAAAAAAAACCAATAGCTCCTTGCTTTCTTAGCTTCACTTAGAAATAACTGAATTATGGTAATAAGGGATAAATATTGTATAACATGTATAGTTATATACATACATATATCAAACTAAAGTAGACATTTTAAGTATAAATTTTATTGTTGGACTGAAATTAAAGTTAAAACGATAATAGAAGCTTTGCAAACAAAATCACTAACAAATGTCGAATAAAAAACATGTCAATCTATTTTCTTTTTCATGGAAATAACCTTAAAATTAATTGTACTAAATATTTGAGGAACGTGGAAATAATTTTAATAAAGCTATAGAATTATCAACCATACAGTGTGCAGATTATGAATAAAAAATACTCCAAGGCTTTTGGTTTTTCAAACGAATAATATTATGATGAATGAAAGTTCTAACGGTTTTAAATTATTTTTGTGTGCTCGTTTGATACGTCAACAGAAGCGTAGTAATTATTATTAGGTATTAATAAAGTATAAAGATGAAAAATTTAACTAAAACATGATGATTTATCAAATTCGTATTCATACATTCGCGCGTAAAGTTAATATTATAATTAATTAAATAAGATATCAGTATTAAACTAACACTTATTTTTCTCTGAATTATATATTTATGTATTTAAAAACACAATATTCATTAATCATCCAATGAAAAAAAAAATGCGCGTGTACGTAAAATTGACTGTTTACTTCTAATTATGGCTTCATCGATTTTTTTTTTCGTATATAATTAATGCTGTAGTTGTTTTACCGTAACCTAGATGTGATGCATGTGTACTTCCAATTAATATTTTAGTTGATAATTTTAGGAGTTTGAGATAAGTCGGAAGCGGAAGTTCTAAACCGTGTTAGTTTAATTTGGATTTAATTTGTGCGCACTTCTGCCGTCTTTCCGTCGTTAATTTCTTCTATAAATACTAACTTATTAAAGCCGAAGATATTCGCTGAATTTTAATTAAATGTCGTCCGGCATAAGTTTATGTTTATGTTGTTTTCAATATTTATAAGTTTATTTATAAGAAGAAAAAAAAAGAAAAAAAGAAAAAGAAAGTCGAAACTTTTAGGTCAGATGAGACTCCACGGTCGATGGCGATACAGGGATGGGTGAACGGTATTGTTGTATCGGTATTTTAAATTTGAAAACGTCGTGTGAAAAACGCTCTCAAAATAAACGATTCTGAGCGAGAGACGTCGGTGGATCAGTTATAGAAGGTTAGATATTCGTCTGTTTTTTGAAATTATTATTTCGATTTCCGCTCACAAAGTATCGATGAACTTATTTCCTATCAGAAATCTCTTGCGATCGTTGTGATCGGAGCAATCCTTCTGGTCTTCAAATTCATATACACACACACACACACTCACAAACGCGCAAACGTACACACAAATACTTAGATGCGTATACCCGTGGTTTTTTTTTTTTAACAGTACACCTTTGAATTAATTACGCGATATCGTGACACCGACGTTGGAACAAAACTGGCAAACGTGATGCTATCGAGTTTAAACAAATCTATTGTCACATTGTTTTATCTCTCTCTCCGACGCGTTTACAATAATTAATAGAATTTGGCGTCGAACGCGCATCGACGCTCCGACTCGTTTTTCCGGTTGAACAAGAGCAGCGAGATATTATAATGGCGCTGGTGTACGCTCGTGTATGATGTACATGACGTGCAATACGGGCGGCGGATCGAAAACACAATTATATCAGAAGGCGTCGGCTGTTACCACGTGATAAATATATATATATATGTGTTTGTACGTTTATGGGATACACGTCCGATGAAGTTTACCGCAAAACCGTTTTAGCGCGCGCGAAGTGCTCGTCGTCGACGAAAAGTTTTTCAACGTCGGCGATCCCTATGTATACGCATATATATGTTGTATATACGGTATATATTGTTACACTCTGGTACGCATATTTTTCGACGGCCGAAATTGGATTCGAGTTAATCGCGTAAAAACGGAAACAACAGCTACAAAAATAACGCCCGTTACGCTTCGTGAAATACGAAACGTCGGCAATAGCGACTGCGGTCGAGACGCGCAGCACAGTTCGTCGGACGTCTCGAAAGAAAAATAAAACGATCATACGAAAACGAATAATATGCAAAACGTGCGTTGAATTATTATAACTCGTATTGTTGCTTTCGTAGTTATTATCATATCGGTTATCCGGTTGAAGACTGCAACAACCCCCAAAAAAAAAAAAAAAATTGTCATACGAGTTAACTAAATAATTTTTTTTTTTTTTTTGTATTCTATAATGATTTCAATTCAAGAACGAAATAAAATCCGGTTAAATTATTGTACACTAGACGGCTATTATGTCGTTTTAAAACAATATGTAACACGTTTATTCCGAGTAAATCGAAGGATCTTATGGATCTTCAACGATATTTATTTATTTTTTTAAACACTTTTTCTAATATAAATACTGATTTAAAAATGAATTTGTGCAACTTTTTAGACTCAAAATTGGCCTGCGGCGATACTGTAAAGGATGATTTTTCTAAAATTTTAATAGTTTTTCCAGGCGTTAAGGAAAACTGCCGAAAACAGTAAAAATGTGCTGTAAACGAGAATTTCACTTTTTAGATTTCTGTTCATACCACTCCAAAAGTAATATATTTAAAACCTTTTATTTTTATATAAAAGGTATTTTTTTATATTTGATAAAAAATCCAAAAATATTTAAGCACTTTTGATTTAAGTATAGAACTTAGAAAATATCATCCAATAAGAACATATCTTTGAATACATATAGAACAACATCTTTTGATATTTGATTAAAAATAATTTCTGCTTCGTCGAACAAAAAAAATAGTCGATAAAAAAAAAGGAACCTATCGATAATTAGACTAAAAATGGTAAAATATATACACGGTATATTTTTATGCTGAAACTTTGCTTAGAACAATTTTACTAAAGAAATGAGTTACCAATTTTTTAACATTTAATATACCTATTATCGCTGTTCCGTCCAAGCACCGAAGGAAAGAAAAACAACCCTCCGTCACCATTATCTTACTGGTTTTTAATGTATATAATTAATTCACGTATTTCTATAACATTGGTTATAATGAAAACATAAAGTAAACACTTAACATATGTGTGTATCAAAAAACTGTATTCATAACTAGTTTATTTCAAATTTTATAAGTGATTAAATATTGATTGAATTTTTAAGTCACTTTCTTGGGAAAAAAAAAATACTTTTTTGAATTGTTACAGTATTGGATCGGATAGTAGAAGTACGCTCGCGCGATGGAAAATTCAAAAACGAAATAAGATGTGAGCGGAAAATCAGATCAGTTTTGTGGCCGGACGTTGGTCGTGGTGTGCTACATGACTTTTACACCTTGATGTTAAAATTAAAATTGAAGGCCTTGAAGGTATTCTAGGCATGTCTTTTTACGGGCGTAAGGATCGCCACCATTGTGCACGGAGCTGCCTAGTGATTAGAGGAGAAACGACATTTATTCGAATACACCGCAATTATTTTTAACATTACGCTACAAAACTTCGCTTTCGCGTGTACGCAAAAGTTATGCGGATCAACGCGATTCCGTTTATGGCTAATGCACATTACCGTGCATGGTCCACTGTTTAGACAACCGTAGGCTCTCTCCATCCGTCACCGCGGCGGACCGTTGGAAGTAATTGCTGTTTAGTAACGAAATCGTTCTATATCTCGTCTGTTCGCAACGAAATGTTTTGGTATCAAATGATACCGAACGACTGGGACACGTAACGTTACACGAAGATCCGGTAAATTTTGACTGTAGGTCTCATTTCGGACCGCAGTCCGCACGTTCCTAGTTGCGTAGTTACTCGCCGTCAACCCGACGGTTATCGTTTTCCGCGTCCGTCCACAATACGTTTAGGTGCATGACTATCATAACGTCGATCACCGAACAAAAAATATTTACTCCGGTAATTTGTTTTCAGACTCATTTTGCCATTAGCAAGTAGTGTTACACCGTTTTTTCAAATTAATTTCGAAATTTCGTTATTTACCACCTGGTCTTATTTTCCCGCACTTCATCGGCATGGCCGTTAGTCAACATTTGGACTATATAAGCGATTCATCTTTAATGTTTTGCGTGAACACGTGCGTCCCGGACGTTTTGGATTTTCACGAGCGACCGAATCTCATCACTTGTCACCGCGCTAAAAATATTTCGGCCACGTCGTCGGTGTACCGGTCTGGCGCTGTCATTTTCAACACGTTCCGGCGGAAATAGTACAATATTATTATTATTTATCGTCAATATTCAATTATGTATTGGGTTCGTATTTTTATTTCGAAAAATCCGTTTCAGATGGATTGATGGTTATGAGTTGGGATATTGCTCGCCCGTACAGGCGCATGGTGAGCCGAAAGTAATCGATTTTGATTAAGTGATTTTTCTCGGTTTCAAAACGAACGCGGAATGCGTGGTTCCTGGTAATAATAAATGATCATGTACACAGCATGTATATTTTCAAAGCAGAAAGAAGGGGAAGAAAGAAAAATCGAACAGATTTAATTATCGTCGTGGTTTCGCAGCGTGGTAAATACTGCGGTGTCTTGTCTCTGTGAATGCACCGAACACGATCCAATCATAATTAGTTGCATATAAATGTAATTTCGTAACGGGATCAAACGGGAGACGAAAAAAAAAAAATAAAAACCAATCGGAAAATCTGTCACGTTTTGATTCTTGTTGTACTACACAATTGGATTTTTTTTCTCCATTTTTCCGAATTCCATTTCGACAAATGGCAGAAAAAATCGAATCCGCCTAAACTCCCGAATCGTACATCTGATACGAAAATAGTGTATTCATGAGCGCGACTTGTCGGCGTGCGCGGTTATCGTAAATGCAATATACCGCATTGTACACGCACGTGCGGCAACGATGCGTCTAAGTGGCAGCCGCGGGTAAACTTTGATTGTTAAAAAAAAAATAAACTGTTTCAGACGACGATACATTTGACGAGAAGTAACAGTAACGCTAGAGTATGCTCAAGAATCGCAATATATATAAATATATATTTATATTTAGTAAAACGAAAATCTCTGGAAACGATATTCTCCGCATCTTCACTCGCTCCTGCCGCCGCTATATTACATACCCTTCGTACCGGAGCCCGCGGAGACCGTCAAGTATAATTCGTTTAGACGACTTTTTCGCGAAATTCCGTTTTCCATACGATTCGCAAACTATCGTTTAATACCAGATCCTGTACACGGTCTTATTATTATTATTATTATTATTATTACTATTATTGTATCCTGTGTACGTGTACGGTACTTTCCTGCCAAACACCGATATGCGTGCGTATAATATATACGTGTTGTAGTGGTGCTGCGGTCGGCGTCCGAGTGGAAAATACCCTCGTCGTCCCCCGTACTGTGGTATCGAGGAAAACGTTAACCGACGTAAGATGTAGGGCTGATTGACGGAGTCGGTTAATTGGTTTTGGTGGTCCATTTACTTATATATATATGTATATAAGTCTCACACGTTAATAATTCTGAGGTACACAATACCCATAACAAATACTAAAGAGTGATTCGAACTACGGCCGCCGACGAATATTAATACGAAAATCCTTTCCCTTCTCCTTCTACGAACCGTCCCTAGCGCTGTGTTGTTCGACGACCCGCAGAATGGTGTTGTTTTGAATATTCATGTATTCAGTCAATTATAGCTCGCGGTGGCCGATGCGCCGAATCCCGCGTATTTTCGGATAATTTTATTAAAAACTGCAGTTAAAATTGCCCTCCATTTGCATACATATTATAATGTACCGCGACAGGATAATGCCGCCATATTTGTAATGATAATAGTACAGAACAATAATAACGGTGGTGCGATAATTATGAAAAGTGTAAGCGCCAAAAACTCGGGACAAATGTAAATGTGCTCTTGTGTGTGTGTGTATGTACTAACATTTTAATAACGAAACAACCATACATTTGAACCAGAAATAATTTGCATTGCGAGTCCGGAAGAGTCCGTCATCGGTTATTGTGTGTGCGATGGCCATTTTTGGGTCTCACGGGTTGGCTGGGGTAGGGGAGAGTTGATGAAAAAAATTTAAACAAACAGATATTGTTAATATTCATTAAGAGGGTTAATGATATGATTAATCCGACGGCGTGTACACAGGTGGATGTATAACTTAAATCCGTTGTACGTAATATTTCATCTCTATGTACGGAAAAATAATGTTTCCACTAGGTATTCGTAAAATGGCACCAAGGAAACGCTGGAATAGGATCGATTCCAACACTTGCATAATATATAAGACACATTTCGTCAATTTCATTGGAAGAAAAACTCTGGTTTTTTAATATATTCCGCAATGTTTTATATGACAATTTTATGCGGATCGTAATTCGAAATCAGCCGTTTAGTATAATCGTGAGTTTTTACATCTGCCTATTATTTAAATTAAATGTTGTAATATTCAGAACCATATCAATAATTATACCGTACATAACGAATACGGACTGATGAATAATTCAGCTGTAGGAAAACGTGTGAAGTAACATCTTTTTTAGTTGAATTCAAAAGTATTATATTCGTGTCAGGCTGAAGCGTATCCTCCATCAAAAATGCGTATTGTTGATCTTCGATATCCGTGTACATCAAAATACAGTTTTTTTAGACATTTTCAGTTTCAATTAGATTGTTATGCGAGTATAGGCTAAAATATTGCTCGTCCCATTCACTTAATGGTGCCGCAATTAACGATAATGATATGTCAGCATAGTTAACAACAATTATGTAATTATTATACAAGTAGTACCGTTTGCGGAATAATATGCAAATGTGTCGTTGTTAATGATCTGATTTTAAATTTAAAACACATTTAGTTATAATAATCTCGCATTAATTATATTATAGTTTGAAGATGAAACTCCGTTTTGGATAACTATTTTAATGAGTTAATTCAAATTACATTACCAGAAAAAACGACACGATTGAATTAGGTGCGCTAAAATATATTAATAATAACTTTCGTATAATCAAACTCCAAAAATCAAGTTTATTTACAATATTGTAAAAGAGATATACTTCCTGCAAGTTTGGTATGGTATTTATAATCTATTGTTTGTATATGGATCGTCATAAGCATCTTAAATAAAGTCTTTAATTATTTAGAGTTGTTATTAGATTACGTATTGACAATACAAATTTAGACGAAAGTTTTAAAGATTTCTGTGGAATAAAGAACAAGAAATGCTTAGGGAAAACATTCTCCGAATGTTTTTAAACTAATTTTAAACTAAAATGTAGATTTTGTTGATTTTAGTTTTAGTTAGAATATTTTTTTATTTTTTTTTTTTGCAAAAAATGCATTTTTTAAAACGTTATTTTGAATCCAAGTTAATTCTGTTTGTACAGTTGTGTGTTTAAATAAAAACTAACTTTTATCATCTGTATATAAACTTATAAATAGTATTTCAAATAATAAGTACACACACGAGGAAAACGTTTCCATTTTGAATTCGTTAATTTTCATGTTTTCATAAAAATTCAAACGCATTGTATTATTATTTCTCTTCTATTATCTAGTCCAATGTTTATTTCGTCGGTGAATTTATGTCTTATCCCATTTTAATCTTAAAGCAATATGTTTTCATAACTCGAAGATAATATTGATTAGAGCGGTCAAAGTTTTCGTGATTAGATTTCGAGAAACAAAAACATAATGCCGTGGGTTTTGAGCGCTAACAAGTTTTGGATTAAACCGCTAAGTTGACGACGAAAACTTTTCCGGTAAAAATTGTATAAATCTGTACACCATACTAGTATGCCAATAATATTAATTTACATTCATATATTTGAAAGACAAGAGAGTCTAAATGAACTGAGTTGTTGAGTGGATTTAAGGAAAGATTTTTTTCTTCAGGGCAGATGCTCAAGTTTACGTTAATTGAGAATATTAATTCAGTGATAAATTAGTTTATGTTTTCCAGATGGGCAAAAAGAGTAGGTAGCTACGTTTAATATTTATATTTTTTACACCGTTATGAAAATTATTTGTTCATTTTATGTTGCACCGAGGTTTAATTTAAAAAATAACCACTTTCGTCTTGTTTTTTTTTTATTTGTATAATTGGTTTAAAAAAGTTGATGAAAAATAAAAACGATTACTTTGTTGCCTTCTTTTTTCTTTTTCATATAAAACCACTCCTTGAAACGCAAACTCATATTATATTTACTACCAGGACAATAATCACAATTTTAAATTATTAAAATAATCGAAATTAACTTATGTTTTTTTATTCGATTCAGTTTTTTCGATTTTTTTATTACGATAAAGATGTTGTGTTTTCTTTCTTCTGTTTGAATAAATACATTTTTTACACGGATTATTATAAGTCTATTTGCGTTTGTTTATTTATTTTATAATTCATCAGAGAATGATTTTAATGTAACCGTATTTGATTTACACACGTGTAAACACAGATACAGACCATAATATTATGTAAGCTTGAACTGAATAAATATTTCATCTTGACAGGGCCAGTTAGGTTTTATAATCAATTTTGGTAAATCTGTGTATTTGTGATTCCATGTAATTACTATGGATTTGTAAGTTTCAAAAAAAAATATTTATCTAGATATTATGAGTTATTTTCTTTTGATTTTCGTTAAAATTACGGAGAAATTAATTTTATAACAATGTGTTACGTTTCCAACGGAGTGTTAAGGAATTATTGATCTCACGGCAGTATGATTATTATATTTTTCGAATAAAACTCTTGAGGACGATTTATAATATAATAACACATCATCAATATGTTATAAAAAACATCTATGTATGGTCTAGGAATTGGACTGTGTAGATTTTAATTTTTAAACCCACCCATTATTCGAGATATTAAAATAAATCGAAACGCAAGACATTTTCTTAATAATAATATTAACCTTATTTAAATTGTTCCAATTAATCGGAAAATTGTAACATATACTCTTTATAATTGCCGAGCAACTATTTGAGTTGCATCTAATAGCTAATAATAAAAAAAAAAAAAAAAATGTTTTTTTATTACAAATAATATTTTATACGAATATTTCTTTAGGTAATCTATTAAATTTTGCCCAGAATCAATATTTAATTTACAGCGATATTATTACTTTAAAAATTAAATAAAATTATTCACTACTAACCTATGTATTATAGTGACGAGAGAGACCAAACGATAACTGAAATCGGAATCGTTGTCTTTGAATTTTATTATTATAATAATTTTAATTATATACATAAACATTTTACACATAAACATATTTTGTACATATGTATATAAAATATATAGGTGTGTGTTTACGTACATACACGTGTATGTTAGTTACCATATGCGTATGGTAAAAGTCTCGATAGATCCATCGGTTATGATGAACGTGGGTGGTGAAAGGGTGGTTGACGAAGATGTGGCTCGCCGAATCGCATCATTTCTTGTAGCCGTTTAATTGAGTGTTTAGCGTTTAAGAATGAATTTTCACACGGCGACAACTATATTATTATATATTATTACTATATTATTATTATACACCCAACCTTGTACGGGGATGAAAATTATAAATCTCGCCACGGTACATATATACGCGTGCACAGCTCCGATGCTTGTAGTCTTGAATATTTTAACGACCCGAGAATCAAATGTTCGCTTCTACGTCTTGAGCTGGATCATTATTGTTGTAATGAGTTTTTATTTTTAATTTCTGTCAATCCAACTTTTCTCCGGGCTTATAATTTTTAGTTTTATTTTTTTATATACGTACACCACAATCCCGGAAGGTGTTTACCGTGCCGAAAGCAATCAAGCACTCGAGTCACGATCGACCGCTGTTGATTACTGTCCACTAGGCAGTAATTGAACTGTAACTGCGAAAAACGAGGGATTTCCACCGTGAACCACGCGCGCAGCGTTTACGGTCGCAAAACGGTAAATTGAAATATTAAGATCACCTCTCGCGATATCAGGTACGTGGTGGCCCCCGAACGGATTTCAATCAGCTGGCGCACCCGCGTGTAGGTACGTACGTTTATTACCAGGGCTAGGATTTGTATGCAACAGCATGTTTTTTTTGCGACTTCTGATTATTGATTTTGTCAGTAATATCCACGAATCACCTCATGATGAGATAAATTATGGTGTTTTTATTTTGCATGTTTTTGCATATTTTGGATAAAATGCATATTATTGCATATATTGAATAAAATGAATATTATTGCATATTTCGATTATAAGAATGCGAAAAAATAATGTTTTATAGTATATTTCGTAATTAATATTTATAATTTAATATTAATATTTCGTATTTTACTCTAGCCCTGCTGATTAAAGTATAAAACTTGATTTTTTTTATCAAACATACATTTTATTTGAAATTATTTTATTTTATTTCACAATTATATTATATTAAGACAAACAAAAATCATTTTTTTTTTTTTTATATATATAACTATATTTTTGTGTTTATCTTATAAAAATTTAAATGCATATTTTTGCATATTTTGGTAAATAAAATCCATATTTTACAATTTTTTATTGCATACAAATTCCTAGCCCTGTTTATTACGGTTTTTGCATACCATTTTCCAATAACCTTACGAGCGATTATACTGACAGCTCGAACGGAACAAGTATGCGAGCACCACTTATTTACAGATTAATTGGAAACGTCCAAGTCGTGTTCGACTAGATTTACGGGTCTGACGTGTGGATAAATTCGTTTGTACCAAGTTAAAATAAAATATGTTGCATTAACCATGTTTTAAATCGTATCTATTAATAAAAATGCACTTCGTCACGAGTTGGATTGGAGACTGATCAATCGTGGTGCAAAATATTGTGTACGATTAAATTTCATTATCAACGTATTGTGGCCGTCATGTAATATTGATTAACATATTGTTCCGAATTATAATGTACATTGTTGTTATAGATTTTTAATACGTTATTTGTGCTTACGACTCATGTTCATTCACAATTATGAGTATTTCAATAGAATTATATTCATCAACATTTACTGCAGGTATCATTTATTTCATAACCAGTATACTGGAAATAATCGAACAACACTTTTAAATTCAATACATGTTAATTTAACAAACGTTAATTTATCATTAGATAACAATTTAATTAGATAAAATAAGATAAAATAAATGAATTAGACAAAATATTTAATACTAGAAAAAATAATTTACCGATGGATTGGTGCAACCAGGTATGAACATTTAAATCGAACACGACGTAATTCCGTTTTACGGGCATTTCCCGCTGTAACCGATTTTGGATAACGTAAAATCGTGTATCCTGCGTAGAGTCTGTTAAGCACGCATCGAGATATAATTTACAACAACCACGATCACGCGTAAAAACGCGGTGTTGAAGTTTCCTCGTGCTTTTTGGTAAATTAGAACTAACTCACGTTTTTATTTTTAAAAACGTGATCAGGAAATTGTATTTATTTTTTTAATTAAAAACGTATGACGAGAACCCAAGAATACATAAAATGTGATGAACCATCGGGCTAAAATGTTCACCGTGCAGCTAAACTTGACAACGTTATACTACGTAAAAGTTTGCGAGATTTTATTAAATCTTTATAACGATTTATAGTCACGCAGAGACGTTCACTCGCGCAAGTCACTCGTTATGTGTATTTACTTTTATCGCAAACGTTTTACTCCAAAGGTTTATATTTTATTATGATTCCTATATGTTGCTTTTAGATTCTAAGCGAAACGAAGGATGTGTTTTTATTTAATTATTTTTATATACAATTCTGTAGTACAGTTAAATTTTTTTTTTTTCGATGTTGTTGTAATTCATTACGAAATTTATTTTTACTTAAAAAATCTTACGCAAATGTATTCTGCTTAAACGTTATTCTATTGGTGAATGATAAAATCATCAAACCTTCACCGCAGATATATTTATTGCGGAAAAAAAATGAACTTAAACATTTTGCGTCATCGTTCATTATTTTTTTTTCTATATTGCAGCTCGAAAGCGCCGTTGCAATGTATTTTTCCTATTTAATCCGCAGCATGCGACTCATTCTGAAAAAGGTATTTCTTCATCCTTTTGTTCCATATAAATATTGCGCGACAGATATCGGATGATAAAACTTTCTCATTCTTGTCTGGCAAAATGTCTGAGAGAAAACAATGAGAATTCGACAGGTATGCGTTACACGACTACTCTTTCAAAATACAGTCCGGCCTCTCGATGTTCGTCTAAATTTACTCGCTTTAGACCTTGCCGTGATGTATCGATAAAATGATGTTATTATTCACACTCCAATAATAATCATAATAAATTTGTACGCCACTGCATTTGGTTACATAAGAAAATAATACGTCTGCCGTTGTCATTCTTTATGCGTAAACAACGACTTGAAATATCCCCGAATGGTACTGCACATGTATATGTTACTGTGTGAGTACACGTAACGACGACGCCACTTAAAATGTGTGTTAGTACGCCGTAACATACCACCCGATGGAAGGTATTCGATTTCGTTTTTTGATTTATTTATTTATTTTTTTACAGCAAAAAACTTTCAAAATTAGTTCTTAAATAAATAATAGTTGGACTAGAAAATAAATTAGAGACGCATGGAGTATTACAAAAACCCAAGTTTGTCATATGTAATTGGTACACGAGTTAGCTTTTTGGAAATTTCTATAAAAATCATTTCTTCTTCCGCAATGTTTATGTATAGACATAAACAGTGGCTTACAAAAGGGGAGTGGATTTCGAGAAAAATCTTCCTTTAAGGACTAAGAAAAAAAATGTTGTTTTAAAATGCTTAGAACTAAAAATATGAATATTTTAACATGTCTATAAAATCATGCATGATGCACTAAATAGTTTTTTTTTGTCATATTTATTTTTATTTGTACAATCTGTATAAAATACATTTACAATAAGCACAATAGATGGAAGGATATATAATTGGTCGTGGTCGGCTTGAATGAAGAAGCTATTCAGTAATGGCACTTCATGGTTAGTAGGTCACGGCACCAGCTGCGCTTTAAACGGAGACCAGGGTCACCCGTGAGTGTTCGAGAAGAGAGGTTTTGGATAAGGGGGTTACGATGATTTGCAAGTTTAAGGTGGAAACATTTGTATAAGGTTTTAGTGACGTTTTTAACTGTCGGAATAGAGAGGTTCCTGTGGAGAGTATCATTCGATACGCAAAAGAGAGCTTTGGTTATCTCTCGGAGGCATTTGGATTGAAATGTTTGGATTCTGTTTGTGTTAGAGTCTTCGGCTGATCCCCAAAGTTGAATTCCATAGGACCAGATAGGTTTGAGAAGTACCTTGTAGATGAGAATTTTATTATGAATTGTGACATGTTTGGATGAGAAAAAGAGGCGAAGCTGTCTTAAACGATTGTTAAGTACTAGTCGTTTGTTACGTATGTGGGCTACCCATATGAGTCGACGGTCTAGATATAGACCTGGGTAACTCACATTATGGGTGGTTGGGAGAGGTTGGTTGTTAAGTGTGATAGAGGAGCAGTTTATGGGTCTGAGTGTAAAAGTGCAGTGTATGGATTTTGATACATTTATACACTAAATATACAATAAAAAATGTAAAATAATAAAATGTAGTATTTATCAATTATGACACAAAAACCATAATTTTTCATCCGAAGAGGTATAAAAATAGAAATTTGATATTAGTATAAAAACTATTATATCTTCCCCCCCCCCCCCATAAGAAAATTGGTTGCTCTATATAGCAGTGACATATTTGAGAAAAGTTTTCAGTGAGTGCATAATCTGTACATATAATTTTGACATATAACGTCACTATTATAAAAACATATTTTATTCAATACGAAACTTAAGAGAATGAATTATTAACTTTTTCTTCTTCTTCTACCTAGGATTAAAGTACTCCATTCAGGACTATCGTTGTTTCTAGAATACCTTTCCACTTTTCTCTATTCAATGACACTCTTTAATCTAGCAATGGATTAACCTTTTTTATGTCTTTTTCTATTATATCATTACATCTCTTTCAAAGTTTACTTTTTGTTTTTTTCCCGTTATTTTGATATCTGTGACCTTTTTAATTATAGTTCCCTCTGCTTACCAGACGTATCCTGCGCACTCCAAACTCATTCTGACTAAGAATTGCCGTAGACTCGGCTTATAATACAGCTGTCGCAGGTTTTTATTTGTTCTATATTTTAGTCTTTCCAAATCACCATTGTACACCGGTCTATACGAGTATATATTCCTTAATATTTTCTTCTCGAAGCTTTATACCTTACCCTTCCCCCTGAGTAATGGACTATGTCTTACATGTGTACCACACTACGGGTCGCATGTAAAGCATAGGCGCTTTTTTGTACGTCTAGAAGGTAACATGAATAAGGACATTCCTTTCATTGTGAAATAACATCTGTTTTCCGCATTTATTCTCAATCTAATTTCATTAAGCATGTATTTTATTTCGTTTACATTAACTCCCAGGTACTTGAAGAGTCCTACCTACTCGAAAGTAAAATTTTCAATGCAGAGGTTTCCCTTCGCCGTTGTGTCCTAGTCATCACCATATATTTGGTCTTATCTTCGTTTACTACTAGATCCATGTTACTCCTGGAATTTATTAGCTTTTTTACTCTCTCCTTAACATCGTGTTTAGATTATCCTAATAGAATAATGTCGTCTACATAGGAAGCCAGTCTTTCATTCAAATATTAAGGATAATTTTCTTAGAAAAACGTATCATGTAATAGGTTTGTTCATTACACTTATTAATTCACTACAATAAACACTGAATATTGGTCATTGATTATGACTAAGGATAGTAGATTTTTCTTTATTATCTATGATTATAACATAGAAAGTGAAATTCATGTTAGAAACAGTTTCTAATGTAATTACGAAATCGGACACAGTATTTTGTGCGAATGTAAAACAGATAGGCGAGTAAGTTATAATAATGGAATTTGACTTATAATAGCAGCTTCCGCAAAAGAATAAAAAAAAAAAAAGTCTCGGAGGGAAGGCAAATGCTTCTATTGCTTACTTTCTCCTCAAATAAACTGCTGATACATAGATATATGAGTATGTGTTAAGTTCGCTGTCACCCGACCGAGACGCGCAATGCATCCGTCCTACACGAATCGATGAGTTGGGGAATAGAAGTCCCCACACGAAAGTAGCAAGTTAGTTAGTTTCTACACATGTAATATGCTAATTCCAACTATATATATATATATATATAATATTTAATAAAATATAATTACTATAACATAAAAATGAAATATGTAAGTTCCTACACGACAGAAAAAATTGTATAACATATAAATTTCTACACAGTAATAAAAATTACTCATGTTGGTAAATGTATACTTCTGCTAAGGTGTTTCATATAGTAAATTTAATAATCACTATCATTATAGTAATAATATCTTTTAAAAAAAGAAAAAAAATTACACACTGCAAATGTAGTACCTGTAACAACTTAAAAAGAATTATTTTAAATTTTATAAAGCTTATTTCTGAAATTTAAAAATTTAACGTAATTGTTAATGTAATCGATTAATTTTGTTTGTTGTGTAATATAAAATTTTTCATTGATAAAATATTTTTCAGCATATTTTTTTACTGGTGTTTATTTTTGTAGTTTTAATTTTAACGTATGTATTTACATCGAAAAGTTTGAGAATTTCAATAATTATAAAAGTATGTGAATATTGATGATACAAATTAGACTTATAATCTGAATAAAAACTTTCAAATATTTTTATCGTATGTATTCTATAAGAAGATTGTTGCATTCAAATTTTCGAAAGAAAATACTATAATTTGACCAATTATTGTTGATTTATGGTTAAATAATCACAATATTCTGTTATAGCTCCATTTTCAGATTTATTTGGTATAAAATAGACAGCAAAAATTTTTTTTCATCTGGATTAAGAAAAGAAAGTCCAAAAATATGTATTAACCATATTCCTACATCATCATTTGATGAATTAAATTGTAGTGTGTAACCCAAAATTTGAATTTAATTTTTAGATTTACTAGTAAAAATATTGTCTGCTGCGGCGTTATAAACGATTCACGGCGAACGATTTGTTTCGTCCGTGACACAGGTTTACGCGGCTGCGGTGACGGTCGAGGCTGACGCGTGTGCGCGAATCCGCGGCTAGATAATGAATAACATAGTGCACACCTGTTGCGGGCTTCCGAAATCCGTCTCTTTTTTGATGAACCCGAGCGATTAAAAAATACCAATATATACACTCCGTAGGGAAAAACAAGGATAAAAAAAAAAAAAAATAAATAAATACATAAAAAATTCAAAATGAGTTGAAAAAATAAAAATAATATTTCAAAAATAATAATATATCTTCTCGCATCGACGACGCACACGAATGTATCGTACAACATTGCCCGAGCACGTATCCCCATCATGATCCCGTTTTTCCGTTATCAGGGTCGGATTATGTTCCTAATATAAGAGGGGGGTATTAATTTTGGTGAGGTCCTTTCGCCCAAAAAAATTAAATTTTTCCATTAAGATTTCGTGATTTGTAATAAATATTATAAGGTGGCATTTAGTGATAAAAATGTATTTTTATATAAAAAAATATCAATTGTAATACAGTGAGTTCCACTTAATGTGATCACTGGTTTATAGAATCAACCGTTTATTAGAATCAAAAATGAAAATCCCAAACCAAATTGTATGCTACTAAGGTTAAATTGACCTTTTATTAGAATCACTAAGTACCGGATAATTAAATCACTTTTATGAACAATCTTATCGTTTTTATGGTATTTCAAACTGATGAATTTATAAAAACCATTTTATTTTTGAATTTATCAGTATTATTATATATCGTTGTACATTATGTCAATCAATTATCTTTGTACGTCGCGGCGTCGTGTACTTGTGTCATTTAGTTTATTAGGTTTATTGTTCATGATCAGACGTATTTTTTGAAATGTCGACCAAACGAAATGATTTAACTATAAAAGAAAAAAAAGATATACTCGTTCATTTTGATAAATTGGATAAATGTTCTCAAAGAGAAGCCGCATTAGCTCTGAAAATTCCTCAACCAACGTTAAACAAAATTTTAAAAAATCGTAAGGAAATTGTTGAACACGAAGAACAAAATTTGCCTCGTTCTCGAAAACGAAAACGAAATGGACAAAATGTTGATGTAGAAGAATCTTTATTACGATGGTTTCAGCAAGCTAGAAATTTAAATGTACCGGTCAGTAATTCTATTTTACAAGAAAAATCTATAAATTTAGCTTTGCAATTAGGTGTAGACAATTTTAGTCCAACGATCGGGTGGTTGACTCGTTGGGAAAACAGAAACAATATTGTTTTTAAAAAAATATGTGGAGAAAAAAAAGATGCAGATTTTCAAGCTGCAGAAGATTACTTAAAGAATTGTATTGCATCATCTAATTATGCACCTGATGACGTATATAATTCAGACGAAACTGGTTTGTATTATCGAGCTCTACCAGATTCTACTTTTGATTTTAAAGGGACTACGGTTAATGGATGTAAAAAACAAATGCAAAGATTTACGATTCTGTTGGTTTGCAACATGTCAGGTACGGATAAAAGACGCCCTTTAATTATTGGTAAAAGTAAAAATCCACGCTGTTTTCGAGGCGTTAAAACATTGCCCGTCGATTATTATGCTAATTCAAACGCTTGGATGACTAGTCTAATTTTTACCGAATTTTTACGAAAATGGGACAGAGAAATAAAAAAACCAAGACGTATTTTACTACTTCTTGATAACTGTACAGCACATCCGAATTTACAAAATTTAGAAAACATAGATTTGAAATTTTTACCACCAAACACTACGTCACTTATTCAGCCTCTTGATCAGGGAATCATAAAAACAATGAAAACTTACTATAGAAAAGCAATGCGGAATTTTATTGTTGAAACTATAGATGTATCTGAAATTCTTGCATCACAAATAGCTCGTAAAATAACTGTGCTAGAAGCTATACATATGGTGGTTAATGCTTGGGATAAGGTGACTTCTAAATGCATTATTAATTGTTTTCGAAAAGCTGGGTTTTCACAAATTGAGTCAGACGAAGAAGAACCACAGGAGGTCGAATTCATAGATACAAACTTTGAAAATTAGATTTTAATTGATCAAGATTTACCTACTTTTGGAGCATTGTCTGATAAAGACATAACTGATTTGCAAACAAAAAAAGAAGAAATCAATATTGACGATGTTGAAGATGACGATAGCGAAGAGACCAACGAGGATATCACTCAAAAAGATACCAGAATTATTTTGGAAAAGCTAAAAGGAGCTGTTCAAAAATACGGCGATAACGATAGTTTTCAATTGTTTTAAAAACTACAGGTATGTACAATGTATATTGTAAACAAATAAATAAAAAACATGAATATGATTTTGAATTTAATTTAATTTAATTTCAGGCTAATATGAATACTAAATTGGTAGATTGTCAAGTTCAATCAAAAATAGATGGCTTTTTTAATTTATCTTAAATGCATTTATTTAATTTTATTTTTATATATTAATATTATTTTATTTTATTCAAAATTTTATTTTATTTCAAGCATAAATGTAGAATCATTAAATAAAAACAAATGTAAAAATCAATAATTTTATTAAAAAATTATAATTATGTATATATGTATTGGAAATTATTAAATATCTAATTATAAATAAATAATTGTATTAAAAGATTGAATTATAAAAAAAATTGTTGTAATGCTTTTTAGAATCAACCGGTTAATAGAATCAAAATGACCTGCACCAAAGTGATCATATTAAGCGGAACTCACTGTATTAAGAAAAATCTATTTTAGTCGTATAACTGGAGCATTATGTTGTACGTATGTGAAACGTGGACTGTCGTAAAATAAGAAAGGAGGAGAATGGAAGTCATCGAAATGTTTTGCTACAGAATGATACAAAATATAAGCCGGGTCGATAAGATCACTAAAGCAAAAGTTTTAGAAAGGGTCATAGAGTCAAGATCACCATGAACAAATATAAGGGAAGCTAGTGGATAGGTCATATTGTTAAACATGAAGGGTTGCTAAGAATAATTTTGGGAGGGATATTTGAAGGAATAAATCGCATTTGAAGCTCACAATTACATGAATAAATGTGTCAAATTATAGAAGACGAAGAATGAGATTCATATCAAGAACTAAAAAGGGAGGTCAAAAATAGAGAATCATAGAAATTATTGCATACCAATTATTAAATCGAAGACTACAGAAAAAGAAAAAGAAATATTAATTAAAATAAGCTAAGTATATTAAATTTTGTATATTGTAGTATAGTCATAACTAATTGATAAGACAGTACTTTGTATTTGTTAGCCAACGATTATAAATCACATTGTAGCCCCTTTTAACGTGTGGCGTTATCCGGGGCTAAATATGCATTGTTGTATAATAACAATATATAACAATGGCTCAAACGTACACGTATGGGTTTGGACTCTAGAAAAAAAATCGTATTGAATCTATAATTTATTCGGTTTTATTTACTCTCACAATTTATTACTCTCACCCAAAGATCAAAATATAAAAAACATACAGATAAGAACCAGGTTTTTTTTTTTAAAAAAACATTTTAAAAGCAAACTTGCTTTCGATAAAACAACGCACACTACAATTGGTAATTGTAACTATTTATAGTGAAATTATTTATGTTCGAAACGTGATGCACCTAAATATGTTATTTGACATAATTTAATGAGTTTTGAGAAATTTGCTTTGAAGTATATTTGAAAAATCAATTACGTAAATATTCTTAATTAATTTACTCCATCAAATGCCTTTTTTTCGATAAAACCTAATTTTTTGCTGCAGTTGTAAAACATTGATTATAACTAAGGCTAGGATTTTAATACAAATGCACCTTTTTTTTGATATACCAACAAATAAAAATAAGAAGAAACTTTGTTTAAAGTGATACTGATTAATTCAATGTAGTTTTAACTTTGCATTTTTTTTGCATTTCATGACAAATTAAATTTTATTTTATGTTCTTTTAGAGCATATTTTGCTGTTTTTAGGGCATTTTTCAAGTTTTTAGAATCTTAAGTTTTTATCTTTAAATTCTTAAATATTAGGATTTTTGATTATGCGTTTCGGCATTTTTTTGCCAAAATTTGCACGTTAAGAATCTATTAAATTGGTTACCTAATAAATATAAGCATATCGATTCATGTACCTATTTTATCAAAAATAGAACAAAATTTAAATTTAAAATACTTGAAAGAAATTGTTCTATATACAAGAGTTTAACGATGATTATAACAGTAAATTATGAAATAAATTAAATTTTTAGTAAAGTTAATCAAAATTTAAATATAAAACAAATAAATACCTTTTATTTTATTTTATGTTAAATAAATATAATTAAATATGTAACATGATTTTTATAATATAATTTTTAAATTATAATAAATACATTTTTTACGCATTTTTATAGTGAATTTTTTATGTTTTTTTAAAGCATTTTTGCATTTTTTTAAAATATTATTTAGATCATTAAAATTCTAGCCTTATAATTATTATTATTAGCTCTTATAGTTTATAAAATTAAGGGATAAATTCTCAATTAACTAGAAAATGTTTGTTAGAATTTTTTTGCACGGCTTTATTGATCGATTATAATCATTATATCTAAAAGCAGCAATAGTGAATATGGAACACATTATAATATAAGCAGGGCCGTAGTAATGGGGGGGGGGGGGGGGGGCGAGAGTAGTGTCGCAACTATGATCTGTGGGTCCCTAGTGTAAACAATAACTTGAATCCCTTTAAAATGTTTTCATCATAATTTTATTTAGAAAGCATAATAATTTAAAAGAGAAAATATTAACTTTTTAATACCAGTTTGGTTTTAGTATAATTAAAATATTTCAATATTCAGTTAAATCAGCATTAACTTGGAAATATTTAAAATAATATTTACCTATACAGTACAAAAAATATAAAAGTACAAAAACATTTTAAATATTAAATTGTTGATAACATAAAAATGATAAAACATAATTAGATAGTATAAGAGTAATTAATGGTTATGTATTGATTAGGGATTAGATTAGGGATTAGGGATTAGATTAGATAATGAAATTAGTGTTTAGATTACAAGTTAAAATTAATTATTATTATTTATTCAGGCTTTTGTCAAAATTGTTAATCACGTAATTTATAATTAAATTTTGAGTTCTGTTACGTCCAATATTTATAATATTTATACTTGTAAGTCTTCAATTTCTAATGGAGGTTCGTAAATAATTTTTTATAATTTTAAGTTTGGAAAAATAACGCAACTGTGACTGGTTATGATGTAAAAATTACATAAGCAGTTAAGACATTTGTGTACAAAGATTCCGTAACAGTTTCTGAAATATTAAGAAGATATATTGTGCTTTTGGGACCGTATTTAAGCACAAATGAGGCCCAATTGGAGGTGCTATGCATTCTCGATTACCTCACTATTTGCAGCACGAGAAGTGCCTACGCTCCGGGCGTAATTTCTGGGACTTCCAAAAATGAAAAACTTGCATTTTATGATAAAAACTACAACGGTCAATGCTGTATATTATATTTACAACTACGTCAACGTCCTTTGTTTTAATTGAAGCAATTGTTGAAAATTATATATAATAATTAAATTATTTTTAAATAAAAAATACATAAGAGCACATTTTGTAATTTTACCTTGGACACAATATTTGGTTGCTACGGCACTGAATATTAGACAATCAGCAGCCGGGTCATTAGTAGTAGAAGATACAATTGTTTTAGATTTTTTTTTAACCGATAGCTTTTATTTTTTCCAGTACGCAAGTCATACGATGTTAATTCAAACACTGTGAAATGGTAAAAATTGTTTTGTTTAATTCGAAATGCTCATTGCTGTCCGGCCATCTTTTCGGGAATATAATTTAACACCTCGTTAAATTCTGAACCAAACCCTTTATTTTAATTTGTCCTACAAACGCACTAAACGCGTGTTTATGGTATTAGTGCGTAAAATATGTTATTGGCAATGTCGATTACGAATAATTCATTCATTACACTGCAATGATACAGCAAAACGTTTTATTACTAAAAAACAACACTGCGTCTACATAACAATATGTTATCGTCACGATGCGATATAAAATGGTATTAATGTTCCTATTTTGTACTGTCTGTAGATATAATGTAGCCGTAGCATATAATATGCACGATATATGCACAATGTATTCTCGTTCGGGCAAGCATTAATAATAACCTCTCCCCTTCTTTTAAACCAATAAAGTTTGATTGCCAAACTGTTTTTATCGGATACGATAGATTTGATTGGACCAGAAATGTCTTGATACGATTAATGACTATTAAGTTTACGATTTATGCATTTGCAATATTATTGTAAAGTATTAAACTGTTAACAACCTTTGCGCGCCCGAAGGAAGACAAGTTTAATGGGCAAAGCACTAATAACTGCGATGCGATGCGGACCGAATATTCACTGATATTATTAATGTTATTATTATTTATACGCACCACCTAATATTAATAATCGTATGACAATTATGTTTTGATTAGACTACGAAATCTGGTATATTTTAACACTGTCTCCAATAACTAATGATTATCGCACGTGGAGTGCGGGTCAATTAAAACTATTTTACTCTTAATATTATCATAATCATTTGATGTTCAATAAGCTAGACTCGACTGCATAATATCATCACGATGACGAATGCAATCGATTTTCGTCTCGTATACAAAACACCTTATAACATTTAAAAACTGACTGTTGATTTACTCGTCCGGACCTATTGATGATCGCATCAATTAATATATTCGGTGCAAAGCTGTTTTAACGAGAACATATCATTGGGTAATTTAATCGCAACAGAAAACATTATTTTTTGTAACCAAATGCGCTACAATACATATTGTACACATGGAGAAAAACACGAATAGAAATTAAAAATGAAATGTCTTGACGATACACATTTTTATTATGTTATTATTCTCACATACTTGGAATATTATTACGATATTATAACTATTATTCTAATACGATTTGCGTTAGATGCACGAACCGTTTTAATTGTTATTTATTGTTTTTAATCATTAATATGTAAATAAATATGGTATCTCATAATGAAATGAAACAATTCGTCATGTAAACTAATTATTACATTAATAAATATTAAATAAAACGGGGTTTTTATTCTCTAGTTAGGTAATTTTCACGTTACAATATTTAAAAGCATTTTAGTGCGGTTGAAAAAAAAACGGAGAAACTAAAAGAGTTTGTAAAAAAATTGATTTTCAACACAATTTCCCTTTTCAATATTTTAGTATTCCGTTTGACATTTTTCGAGTCAATTAATACAGAAGGTTTAAAACACCGGAACACCTAGACAATCGGTGAAATATAAGAATATAATATATAAGAACAAATAAAACTTTAACCGAACACGTCTTCCACATTAAAATATTCCAGGCAGTGGTATTATCGCTGCTCCGTCGTTATTCGGCGTCATGTGTACACTTGACGGTGGAAAACATAAGCGTATCAGTAAACGGCTAAAATAATCGCTGTGTAATCATAACGTATCGATTCAGGAATGTACACCCGCAAAAAATGTACGTAAAAATATGATAAAAATGGACGTGTACCCGGAATATTGTACGTGCGATCACGCGAGGAGCCGCGAAAATCTTTGATGGCCGACCGATATGAATCCGACGTAAATTCACCCGTACACCTCCAACGCATCGCGCTCCGTCCGTTTATAATTATTATTATTTTCGTTGTTTCCGAACGGCCCGAAAACCGAACTGGATACACTACGACTTTTCGGGGGGGAGGGTTTCAAATAAAAATCGCCCCCGAGATCTCGAGAACCACTTGGTCGTTCCGAAGGGGAAGCGGGTTTCCCCTGGGGGTCCTGACTGGCCCCGGGTCCTGAGTTTGTGCCGCGCGACATATTATTCGCTCGGGTTTGAAACGTTACGTCGCGTTTTTTTTTCTATTTACACGAGAACATTAAATTTTAAGCAACGAACCGTTTTTCGTTTGTCAAAAAAACATTTTTTTGCGTCTTAACGCGTTTACAAGACGACATCAAAGGAGCCCTTCCCATCCCTACCCTTAATCGCCGGAAAAAATCCTGAAAACCACGCGCGCGCGAACCCCGTTGTGTTATCCAAGACGATAATATTAACTGACGTATGTGACGCGTACTCACCGACGGGCGTCCAAACTGGAAAGATAGTCTGCAGAGGACTCCAGGCGGGCTGTTGCTCCAACGACCGTGTGATAGGTACTTGTGTGACGCGAATCAACTTGTGGCGTTCGTTTATACTCGAAACGAGCGCCGGGCCTTGTCTCTCCGTGGAGGGCGGCGGCGGCGGCCGGGTGGGACCGTCGTTCCGGCGGCGGGGTCGCGCGACGGGGACCGATCGCGGGCGCGCGCGTGGGGGGGATGCTTTTCGTCTGCACGCGGGGATCCGCGTACGCGCGCCGGCCAATCGCGGACCGTTGATTTATCTTGCGCACAACACGTTCGATCCTGCCCCCTCCCGCCATCCTACACCTCGTCCGTCACGTCCCGTCGCGTTGCCGTGCGCGCGTCTACGTTTCGCGGCACGACGCGTTGCGCGTCGACCGCGAGCGGATTTTTAAACAGGCACAGTGGGCAGCCGCCTGGAGCTGATGGCCACGTTTAAGGGGCGGCGAATCATCCGTACTTTTATACTTCATTTGCTATAACGTTTACTTTACTGTCCGAACAACGGTTTTGATAACGGCGGTTCAATAGAAACGATCGTTGTACAGTTTGCGTTGGAACTCGGCGGTTGTCAATTGACATTTTCCCGAAGTCATTAAAAGATAGAAAATTTGTCGAAACATTCGATTGGCTCAAAGGTTGAAGATATATAAGTTTAATAATCGGGGCGGCAAAGTTTTAGTGACGTTAGCCGTGAAAAAGTTAAGCCCACCTCCGTCTCGTCGACGTAACATACACAACTGCGAAACGAAAGACGCACATTGCTTTTTCGGAAACTCAAAATCGGATCTAGCTCCCTGTACTCACGCCTATGCAATCGTTTGAGCCTTGCGGGACCATAAAAAAAATTAGAAAACATTAAACTCTTAGTACGATTATGGAAAGTCGGAATCTGAAAACCTGGTGGAAGGGCATGTACAGATCGGAAAACCGACAAAAGCTGAAAACTTTATGATTCAACGTGTCGGAGGAGTATAAATTGTTCCGACGAGAACGAACTGATCATGAAATTTGAAGGGCTATAAGAAACGATAACAGGCAATATTTCTAAGCTGTTTAGTGTTGCAGTTTTAAGGTTTCAGAACTCAAAAAAACTAAGAGATTAAGTACGAAATAATTTAAAGCATTTTTTTGGTGATAATACTACTAATTTTTAATAAAATTAATAAATAAAAAATATAATTTACTTTTTTCGACTATCATTTTTGGGCTCAAATATTTCAAACCGTCTGAAATATTGTCAAAAACAGTGATAATATCGGACAAAACACGACGGCGGTAGATCATCCGTCTGGACCCTGTGGACCGTGGACACTTTCTGCCATGCATGAAATGTAGGCCGTTGACGATTTTAATTAGTAACCATGGATTCAAATCGTCATCGAGTTGACGTCGTGAACGGAATTATTTACTACTGGTGTCATTCATGCGCAATTAATAATAAGATTAATAATAATAATAATAATAATAATAATAATATACATATTTCGCATCAACTTCTACCACGACGTTCACTCGTGGCGGTCTTATCGCACACGTACTTATTGAAAACAATAACAACAGTAATAAAAATAATAATAATGGCACGAAAATAATACATAATATGCGTTTGTTGCGCGGGACCGTGTTACTGCGCATCGCGTTTCGTTTGCTTCGAAAACTATTTGTTTTCTTTCTATTATACATACCAAGACATCATAATAATAATATTATACATGCGTGTTACTTCCTATGCATTATAATAACGCAGCATTGGGCAGTAACGCGGTTTGGCGCGGAAAAATTAACTGTACACGTATCCTAAAACGGGTCGAAACAGCTATTCGTGGCACAAGCCACGCGCAAAGGTAGTACCGTCGTATTCGAAATCCGCTATTTGCGCAAAGTCAACCGCTAATTCGATACAATATGTATGTGCGCGTGCTTGTTTACACCTCAGTTGGCGTTTATGCGCCGAGTACACCTACCCAGTGCATCTGCGTGTGTTATCAGGGCCGTCACGAAGTGATGTCTGGGGGAGAGGTGTCTCACCCCTCCAACGAAAAAACCAGTCGGCAATCGCACTTGTTTCACTATAGCCTAGAAGAACCTAATTTTACTCACGGAAAACAAATATTACATATTTCGTAATACAGTTAGGTTAGGAATACAATTTATATAATTACTTATTATACAATATAAAATATTTTTCTATATATATATATATATATATAATTAAATTGTCAATTTTAAAATCGCGCGACACTGACATATATATACATATTAAAAAGTAAAAATACGACTTCATATAGTTAATTATACTACGTACACTAAGTAAAAAAATTGTAGTCATATTATTCACCCCCCCCCTTGATTTTCATCTTCGGAACGACCCTGTGTGTTCTTGAATATATCTGGTGTTGTGTACACCCGCGATGCGTGTATATATGTACATATTGTTTGACGAAAGGATTATCGCTGTCGGGTGCAGGGTAATGTGTCTCCGGAAAAAGAATCACCGATAGATGATACGTTACTGTGCGGGGCGAAAAAAAACACGCACACGCCTTCGATAACGTAATAATGACTTGTACACATTGTGTATGAAATTGTGTACAGTTCAAACGGGTGACAAGGGCTGGGAGGATGTACAACTGTCGAGTGGTGCTTGGGAATTATCTTACGTTCCTGTAGGTATAGCGTCCGATTTCGGTGTCGGAGCGCGGAAATATCAATGAACGGACCGTTTTGTTTCATAAAATCTCCACCGGTTGTAAACAGACTGAACGAGGGACACGAAAGAGTCAACAAGGCTTGTGTTTCAGTAAAATGACACCTAATTAATTAGTCTAACTTTTAAATAAAAACAAAACTTTTGTCCAGAACGAAAAAATGTTCGCATTGTATACAGTGTGATCAGAAACATACGTTCCAGTCGTACTATCGAGGTAATGTTATGTCGATTTTTGTCCGAACAATCCCTTTGCTGCTTTTGTACCTACCACGCCGATGGCAGATTACTTTTCGCGTCGACCGTTTTTGTAGGTAAAATGTCGTTAATTTTTCACGTGCTCACATTATTATCATTATTAATATTATCGTTTGATTTCAAAAACAAGATCATCGTGTTACAGTACATTATTACGATAATTAGATTTTTCGATTACCTAAAATGTATTCATAATGAAAGAAATAATCAATATAAAATACCCTAATTTAAATTAATTACGGTAATTACCGTAGAGTGTATACTATTTATTTTTATTAAGAAGTTGATTAAAAATATTTAAATTATTTTATCGATTGAAAACGGTTCTTGATATGGTAACAATACACTTAAGTTAATGCTAATAATTATTTTATGTTCTTGAAATACATTAGTTATAAAATTGGGTCTATACACTTCGTCGAAAAAGAAGGATTTCTGATTTTTCATATAGATAAAATATTTATGATAGTGTACATTATGTTCAAATTATTGCCTAGAAAGTAATTTTTTTTAAATCACTTCATATTTTTAATTTTATCGTTGGTAAGGAAAATGTAATTTTCTGCTGTTGAATAAAATGTTTGTATTTATTATAATAAATGTTCACACTGTAAAGATTTTAAATGGTAAGTCATTGAATTTTTAACTGTACATTTTTCTAAAATCTTGAAATGTATTAAAATATAAAATGTATGTTACAATAATGTTTATATTTTCTGCATATTTCAGTTATTAGAATTACAACTTGTTGTCCAGATATTAATAAGCTTAAAGATTATAAAAATATATTTGTAAATTAATTTAGTTTCAAAATTTTACTATAATAGTATTTTAATGATTTTCATCATATGTTTATATAGTTTAGGTTCTATATAATATAATATAACTGCAAGCGTTTATCGTTTAAAATTTTTATTTCAATTTTCAAAATCTGAAAATTTAATTTAAACAAGATGAATGTTAAACTATTAGCCATTGTATTCTATCTGTACTATTTTTATAGAATAGTAGTATTTATAGTTTTTACCATGTGTATATGTTCATTTAACATTTTTCCACGACGTTCTTTTTTACAGTTTTTTATAACATTAATGTTTACTTCAAAACTTAAATTATTTACACAACAACCTGCCAACAATGGGTTTTTCTTTTTAACAAGTTATTATTATTTTTGTATACCTTAAAGTATTACGTAGGTAATTAACAGTAGTAGGTGCATACTATTACATGCTGACAGTAAACTATAAATCAATGTGGAATGTTACATTTTTAACAAGACTCTCAATAAACTTCACTTCGGAATAATACATTTTTTACATATTTTTCTAATATATATTAAAACAAATGACCAAAAATAGTTATGTAAATTGTAACTGGTTAAACGAACAATTATATTAATAATTTGTTTATAAATTAAATAATAATAATTGAATCAAAAATATTAGTCAAATGTGTTGTTTATCACAGAATAACATGTTATCCGAGGTGCTCCTGTTTACAGCATAAGTTTTAAAGTTATGTATCTCCTGATAGTTTCTACATAATTTCGAATTCGCAAGGTATCCTCTTAGTGATAGTTGAAAACGTGTTTCACTTCCATGTTTTCACGTTGATTTTATTCGTACTAAAACTTTTTTTGGTTCTTCCGTGTGTACTTTATTTCATTACACTTAGCAATACACTACAACAAACCAATATACAACCCACATATACTAAAATTGAACATATTATACAAATATATTTAAAAATACTATGAAAACTTATCAGTTTATTGTCTCTGTGACCGATATTTGGTAATTTTTTTCACGATAAATTTAATATCTATACAATAGTTTTGGTGGAATTAGCCTTTCACAGCCATAAAAATATTTACAAGTATATTTAAGCATAATTTTTAGACTTACTCGGTAAGATAATAATATTACATTTGCGAATTGTATTTTATATGATATTTAGGCCCAACCATGATATATGTTTCTCAGTAATTAATTTTTAATTTGGTAATAGCCCAACATATACTTTACTAAATGAGCGAAGGAGAAGTAATATTGTACCCATCTACTCATTTATTTTGCACCTCATAATATTAATTATAACAATAATAAAATATAATGTTCAAATCTTTGTTTTTTTTTTAAAGATTTTTTGTCTCTAAAATTAAAACATACTTTTATTTATAACAAATTTTAAACTAACTAATAGAACAATATTGTCTTACCACGGAATGTCGAATCTAGGTCCATTATTATTAATAGTAATTTTGAGTTAAATAAAGTTTTTACACCTTATTATATATGTATATTTTAGTCAAATCATCAAGAATGAATAATCTGGATCAAGTCTACAAAACAAAAATTTTACTGCCGTTAAAATGTTTTAAATTGTAGAGAAAATATTTTTTGGTTATATTTTTGTTTTTTTATGGAATCATTCAACCAGAGGTGAATTGGGAACAGAACGACCTAGGGAGATTCGATAATCAAGCGGCTGGTTCTATAATTTTTAATAAACAGACTTGTAGCAACATATAATTTAAAAGGTAACATCGGTTCTATACATTTTTTGAAAAATGAATCAATAATTTTCATTTATATCTGCATATTAACTACTGGAAAATTCAATCCGACCTTAGAAATGTTATATAATATTATTCGTATCTCTACAAATAAATAAATAAACATGGTTTTGGATTCGTATTTTTAGTATATTATTAAAATTTAAATAATAGTAGGACATTTATATAATGCGATTTGATTTATAGTATTATTCTAATGCTTTTAGGCTGACACATAATCTGATAATTGCTACCGGTCAAAGTAGATAAATCTTCCCAATTCCCCTAGCCTCTGAGTTCAACCAGTAAATAATATATTTCTACAACAAGCTCGAATTACAGTTTACACTAATATGAAATAATAACCGGAAATAGATTTAATAATAAAAAACAAAAACATTTAAATATATCGTATGGCAGTAATGGACAAATGAGCCATCCATTGATTGAATTTCATGCCATGGTGTAATGTGAGTTAATCACTTGATAGGTCGCAACACTTGGTTTGTCTTAAGCGCCTTGCGGGGCCACCTGGTATATAGTTACAATTAAATACGTGGATCATCCAGAATGTAAGGTTATAATGCGTATGTAAAATTAAAAAATGCTTGTATGTTAATGAAACCAAAGGTGTTCTCGGAGAGGAGTGTGAACGGTGCCGATCCCTTACCATGGCCCTTTATTATCTTCAGATGTTAGTTATTTATTATTTTTATCGTACTAGGAAAATACACAAATATGAATACACGTACAAAGTTCGTCCCCCCCCCCAACCGACAATGAAAGGTTCTTGGGACGCCGTCGACCGAAACTTATAGAATACGTCACAAACATAATAATCGCATATCGTGTATCGCACAGCAAAACATTACGGTGATGGGTGTAGTTTGTTAAAAAAAAAACGTACATTCAAGCCATGCTCGTAGGTTAGATAAATATTGGAGAGCGGAGCAGTTGGCAGAATGAATGAAAACACGTGATAAGACCGTGTATTGTGCACCTGGAAACGGCTTAAAGATTTTGAAAACCACACCACGCCTTTGATGTGGTTCGGGTTTCGAACAAACCAGACGGGTATTAATGTTTGTCGGTATACTTTTTGATAAAAACGCCGACGTTGTATTATTGTGTAATGTACATGCACGCGTATAGTTCCGCTGCTGTTTGCCGTACAGTCGGGTGAAATATGACTGGGCACAGCGGCTCTGCATAGTAATCGGTTTACGCGCGTATACATTCCACCGCATGTTCACATATTCGTGTATTAATAACGTTTGAGCATCGGTTTAATAGGCCGGATTACCCCGACTGGGTCCGATGTGTGTTTAGTCGCGGACCGAAGTTAAACCGTTCGTACTTGTGGTGACACGACCACGGAGAGGTATTACATGTGCACTTGTGTTTATGTACCCATATTTGCGTTGGCCGTTTTTACAGCCAATTCGTAGATCTCCAACCCTTCCACACGAGTGGTTCGGAAAGATGAAAAATACCAATACGAGAAGTGTCGCACGTTTGCTACTACTATTTCACGCAAGCTTACAATACTCCTCCGGCCTTAGCCAAATCGACTCGAAAGTCGAATACCGATAGGGTGGCACGACGCGTAAATCGGACGCCACCGCTGTTCACAGTCGTGGTCCTCTGATCCGGTCAGGGCCGATGCAACGGCAGTGCAACCGGTGCACCTGCATAGGCACCCGCACAAATTTGGGGCCCCGCGGAAAACAAATCATTACTGAATAAATATTATAATTTAGAAAATATTACATTATTAATAAAAATATAATATTTTAAACTACAGATCCTAGCGAAAAGTCAAGAAAAAAATCGTTCTAAAATATATAATCAATAATAAATAATATAATATATTATTTTGTTGTATTTATTACATTTATTTACATTTATTTTATATATATAACTAAAAAATAAAGAGTATATATTAAATATTAATTGTTGTGTATTATTTTATTTCAACTATTTTGCACGGGGCCCCGCAATTTGTAGCGCCGGTTCTGGATCCGGTGTACGTATTTTATGTAATGTGTTTATTTGTACGCTACAAGTAATAAACATCGCGTTGTGTTCTTACCCTTCGTCGATTAAAAAAAATAAACACTGGTGTCGAGATCTCTTGAATTCTGACCTTTAACCAACTTTCCTCTACGTCAAAAGGATCCCAAATTATTTGTTTTGTGCTCATGTTTCATCAAATTCAATTATTATATGTAAAAAAAAAAAAAAAAAAAAATCATAATACAAATTGTAAATATTTTATGTTTTAAATTGAATAACATCGCAATGTGTTGTTCATTTGATAAATATTAACTATTTTACGAGAATGGCGAGCCCTCGGTGCTCTGAATAAGGACAATAACTATTAAACAGAGTACCTCGGAGTATCCAATGCAGATAAAATACTAAAGATTCTACCAGATAACTCTATTAGCGTGTATCAGTCGTACGAATAGTGAATAGACACATTACACACGTTTCGAGTGGCGGTTTTTTCGTTTATTTGCGATTTCGTTGGTGCGCTGCTCGTTCAACAACTTTGCGAAGCGTACCGTTCGTACGGTTTCGCACTTTTATGAACTCGGATTGCATGTGGGTAGAATTATGATGCGATTCACGCTAGGGGCGTATTTGGATTTTTTTCTTGGCGAGAGGCTGAATAATTCTTAATCCTCTAAACAAAATTCCACAATTCAACCAGTTAAAAACAAAAATTATAAATTTAGTAAACTATTTTAATTTTTGTCATATAAACGTAACTGTCACTCGACATTCGACGAATGACTTGATCTATCTAAATCGTTCCAACAACATTTGTCGGACACGTAAAAAGGTACACTAAAGCGTAATCTGAACAATTTTAAACTAATAATTCGTAAAAAAATGATAATATGAGCTTTTAAAATTTATACTTTATTCAGTGAAAACAGTTTTAAGATTTTTTCTGAAACTTCATGGAAGACCGAGGCTCCCTTAACCTGGCTCGACGATAAATACGTCCCTGAATGATTTGACCGAGCCGGGGACAATGGACGTGGTTCTGGAGTGTCGGGTGAAACGGTTTAGTCACCGCGTGTACGGCACGGAAGGAAAAACGATGTACTTGTTTCCGATTTCCCGTACCGCAGAACGACGGCCATTACAACGGCACGTACGCGATTCGTTTTAAGCTTGCACCGTAGACGTCTGGTATTTGAATTATTTACGCGGTGACGTGTGTTCGTAGAAATACCGCGTGTGTTCAACCTATGGCCAACGCGCAATTTAAATATTCGTATGCTAATTAAACAGCGTATGTGCTCGCGAACGTAAATAAACGTGGAGTAGAGAGTAACAGTGTGAAAACGACTTATTATTAATATGTTTCGCGGAATCAATAGCGAACACGATGCAGAAAAATCGTCTACAACGTTTTTGGCGTTTACGATAAACATTATATTCTAATCTTACGGGTATAATAATAATAATAATAAAAATGTTTGCTCATAAACCGCAGCTACATAATGCTATGCATTCGTACACGTACGGTCGTCAACCCGTTCGCCAACAATCGCAGTATGGATTGATATAGATCGTTGACCATATCGCCAAAGTCAACGAATACCCAATTTGATTCCGCATGGTCAGTAAACAGACAAATAAATTTAATTCAAGCATTACATATACCGTATAACTGAACGATATACCTAATGCTATTTTGAAGATACATTTCGTTTTTGTTTGATTTCTGTGAAATATACCCGTCTTCCTCCGCATCGACTTCGATGGCAATCGAACTAATAGTGATTAGACTTCTTAGAAATAGGGTTTTAAAACATATCGATTTTTTGAACAAACCACTAGGACTAAGACTTGTATTAGAATGCTGGATTTTTTAACAGATGAAATTAGCGATTTTAGCGTACTCGTATACCTACAATGTTTGCTAGTTGCTAAATTCTAAACGGTTATGCCGCCAAGTTACGAGTTTTTACAATATCCTTCAGGGTTGTATTTTTTATGCCCAACGATTCCATTTATTCCATTTGGAGAAAACTCATTTTTTCCGTAGAGCCGTATGTACAAAATAGGATTGCGGCTGATATTTTTTACAACTTTTGAGTTTTGGACATATGCGATATTTTCAAAATCGTTTACAACATCATAATTTTGTATTTCATTTATCTAAAATGCAAATTTCACAACATTTAATTCAATAACATTTTCCAGTGACGTTGCTTAAATTTAATTTTTAATTGTTTTACGAAAAATGTTACCTATAATATTAAATTTAAATTTAACTGTCCATAACAAATAACTATAGTCCACACTTTACATACTACTCTGGATTCATTCGTTTTGTATTATTTTATAGTGCGGGTGTATACATTTAAATGATTTTCATGGTATTTGAAATCACAAATAGTGTGTTCAGTCATGTTTGATGATTCTTTGCATAAGAAATAGAAATTGAATAATAACACTTACAAATACATATTATTAAATTAATTCAAAAACGGAATATATGTATTTCTTAGTATAGACAATGAGAGTCTCATAAATATGGAAAGCTTTTGAAACAATTAATCTGGGTTGTTATCAGAAACAAAATGGATAAGTAAACGATTTTCCTTAACTCTAGAAACTCGAAGTTGATAATTTTTTAACGTGTATGTTGTTATTAATCGAAACAGCCGAGGGTATTGCAAGAAAAATGTTATCTTCAGTTTAAATCTTGTTTTATATGTTTCGTACAAACCGATTGCGTGTAAATCACTGACCATCATACAGCTATCATTTATACTTTGTATAAATAAGTTATTTTTTCAAATTAAATGTGAGCAAAAAACGTGCATAAGGGTGGGTTCCTAACTTATTATACCGTTAAACCATACAGGTACGCTGCTCGTGAACACTGATTGATCGGGACTCATTATTTGTTTAATTAATTTGGCCTCGTCATGTTCTACCACGGGAGATTGCGGTAAACTAAGCAGTTTCGATGCGGCACAATGGGCTGAACGTGTTATAGAAGCGATTCGAAGAACGTACTCACATGTACATATATACAAACTGACGAAATTTCTGGATTGCCTAATTCGGTATGTAAAAAGCGTGTGTAGTAAAGACGAATGCATTCGTGAGAATATAACACGTAAGGTGTATATTTTAAACAACGGATTCTCGCAATTTAACCATAGGTGATTAATTATGATCAGGTCTCGGAACTTGATGAGCTAAAAAACAAAGGAATATATGAGGCGCGTACGATTGCGTTAACGGAAAACTATGCGGTAAAATATGCAATAAAATATTAAATACTATGCAAAAATATAAAAAAAAAATTTTTTTCGGCCACTATACGACTAAAATGTATACTAAATAATTACCCTGAATTACCCGTTCTCGCTCGATAGATAATTATTATTATAATAATACTATTCAAGATTAGATCAATTTTGCTATTTCGATACAACAAAACAGTTTTAGTTTGTAAAAGTGCAAAGTAGTCATATATTCTAATAGTATTTATTTTTACTTATTTACGCTATAATAATTATTATATTCACCAGTCGGTAGTAATTAAAATCAACAAATTAAACAAAAAAAAAAATACTTCCTAAGTAACCGCTAAAAATGAAAAAAAAATAAAAGGCAAGATTCTTAGGTCGGATGAAATACAGGGTGGGTGAATGGTATTATTGTATTGGTTTTATAAACTTGAAACCAATGTACCATTGCTCTCAAAGAAAACGATTTTGAGTGAAAGAGTGGAGTTGGGTGGATCACTTTATAATAAAAATGATTATATAGTATAATAAATTATAGATTATTAATATAGTAAAAGAAATAAATTTTTTAATAAAGTAGCTTGAACTTTTAACGTTCTAATATTTGCACAAAAACAAAGGCCTGTACAATTTAGTAAATCGAAAATTTCAAGTTCAACAAACTTCATTCATTTAAAATAATTCAAAACTATGAAATATCTTTAAATAATCAGTATGATTCATAGAAAATTCGTTGAAATATCCTATTCCGTCAACATTTAATTTTATAACACTTATAAATAATATTTTTGACATTATAGTAAATTTTATTTTTTGACTACAAAGAAAATGTTATGAAAAATTGGCTTTGTAATTTTCATGCTTTAAGTAAAAAAAAATAGCAAATTTTAATGATTCTTATTATATTGTCAAAATGTAACACTTAAACGCTCGTAAAATTATTATGTAAAATGAAGCTTAATTTTTTTCTTTAATTAGAAATAGGTGTCGAAAACTTTTAATTTCCTACAAGTAACCAAAAATCCCTTATGAAAATTATACCATCTATATAAAATAAAAGGTAATATAAGATATTCAGTAACAACTTCAAATCCCTACAGTTATTATTTTTTGTATTATGAATAAAAAGTTCGATTTAGTCAAAAAACCAGTATGCTATAAATGCTATTGGATTTTATAACTTTTCATCAGCTAGTAAGAGAACTGCTGAGAAACTTGTAAAATAACCCTTTTTAAAGTACCAACTAGACAACATTTCCTATCAGAAATCTCTTGGGGTTGTGATGATCGGAATCGTGTACATTGACACAATAAAAGTTAAAATAGTATATAGTAAAATCAATAAATTCCTCGTTTTTCTTAGAATCTAAAATGTATAAATCCGATGCAGAGCCCAAAACTATTTCAATCCTTGAAAATTAAATTTTCGAAATATTATTTTTAACACGACTATATAGACACAATAATTAGTAGGTACATTCCTCCAAAATCAATGGACTGAACAGATATGGCTGTACACTGTTCAGCGAGAATGGTGTTTAAATTTTTCTATTTAGATAGAAAATTATAGTTTCAATAAGTAAAATGTTTATGCAACTAAATGAGCTCCCAGTCATAATTATGTGGTTAAGACGCTCGCATCCATCCGCAGCTGGTTGACATCAGATAACAAAATGTTATTATCTAGATAAAAAAATATAATTTCTCGCGTAAATAATTACAAATATTGAAAAATATCAAAAAAATTACACGTTTGTAGGAAAAAACACAACGATATGATTAAAATTCATAAAAAAATGTAATATCACAGTTACTGCAGGTAACCACTTGTCGGTTTCGACTGATCAATATCAAATCGTGTCCTGCGACGATTGGACGATTACTAAAATCAATCCACATATGACGTACACACGTATTTGAGCGCATCGTGTTCAATCGTTCAATTGTTCAAATGCGTTAAATTGTTTACGGCACTCGTCATACACTCGGTGAGCTGTTCGAGGGCACACGATTCAATTAGTTGAGAACTCGATTCGCACGCGGACCCGTTCGGTGGTGATGACCGCATGCGGTCGGTTAACGTTTAATGCATGGCGTTAGGATCGCGATTGATTTTATTTCGTCGGTGATCTATTACCGCAGCGGTTCCCAAACTTTTTTTTTCTGCCGTGCCTTTTTTTTTGGACTCAATTTAGCCACGGTGCCCTGCTGTGAATAACACGAAAGACAGGACAAAAAAAAATACTCGTTGATAACCAATTTTATTAATTTTTTTTAAAATTTAACTTAAATTATAAATTAATGCATTTTTAAACTTAAAAAATGAATAAATAAAATTTTTGGTAATTATTGTCATAATTATTACATAGTAAACATTGAAATTGGAATGTCCGAATATACAATAGCGAATATTTCATTATTTACTATAAAATTTTTACGAAAAAAATAAGGAATAAAAAAATTCTATAAATTTTAAACTATTTGTTATGAACCGTAGTATGGTTTGGGTAGTAAAATTTTGGGTACCGCTGTACTCGTATTATCGTAAACATCGCCTACCCGGGGGGACAAGGATTGTTCGAAAACGCGTACGAGAACGGATGAGAAAACGCGTGCGCCCTTGGCGGATCGGGTGGTCGTGACGGGAAGTGTTGTGCGTGTATGCGCATGTGGCGTGTGTGTAACACAACGTTACGCGCGTAAAATACCTACACCGGACTCCGAAAGCGTATTACCAAAGCCGACATAAAATCAGTTTACTTTATGCGCGAAACTTTTTACTTTGATTCAATGCGGAGACCCCCGGGGCTTAATCCATCCGACAGTGATTTCGCCACCAAAGTTTGGTCACTACGTAATACTGTTGCTACTACACAAGCTACATTTTCGGACAAAGGGTCGGACGTTTCGTAGTGGTCAAGCGAAACGAATCGCAAAAGGTTTAACGTTCGCGATAAGATTAACGCTCTCGTATTCGTTCGTCGACGGGACGTTTTACGTGTTTGATGTTGTATTCAAGAAACGCGTATCGCGTACGTCTGATAAGCATCTGAGAACGGATTTTCATTTTACCGCCCCTAACAACATTAGATTCAGGACGCGTTAGCGGATCGTCAATAGTTTATCGTCGTGCCCGCGATCCTCGGGCGAAAATCTTCCCGTCGGCAACGATTGCCGATTAGAAACTCAACGATAAATTGTACGCGAACGCTCGCTACCTTCATGCAATTTTGCCCACTCCGTTCAAGTACATAATACTGATTACTTCGTGTAATACGTGTTTTCGTGACGTGCGTCCGTTCAGCCAAAACATGCGAGAGAAAAAAAAGTTCGTTGGACATATTTCACAATGTAGTGTCCTGGCGTTCGAATTCCACGTGATTGGAGATTTAACGACGAAATGATGCGCGGGAATTGGCTCCGGTATTCATCCCATGTCCGATTTGGGTCAAGTTAATTACTAATGGCTTTTGGCTAGGGAGCTGTATTCACGCGCACGTTACAATACCCTTGTCAAATATTCTCTTATGTGAAACGTTTCGTGTTTTCGAGAGGAAAAAAAATAATTGACACATTTATTATTTAATCCTCTTCCACGTGATCACTACCGATGTCAGATTAAAAGAAAAAACAATGTATCTTTAACGTAATTATGTATGTGTTATATTTGTGTTGCAGGCCATAAGGGTATTCATCAACGAGACCCAGTTGAAGCGTAATATTTCATTAGTTGACCGACCGCTTCTGTACCAGTAAACATAGATTAAATATATTAAGTATGTTTAATATTTTAATCCGTGCGGTATACAAGTACCCCCGGCTGGGTGTACATGTTTTCGTGCGCATAAACTTGTCAATAACGAATATTATTGAAAGTCGATTTAATCTGCAGGCGGAGGAGCACTGACTGATAAATGATTATTTATCAACAGTAAACATTAACATAAAAATGTTCGTCTGAAAAATGATATTGTATACTTCGATTAAAATTCGAAAACGTGTTTTTATAACTACGAGTATAATATTCACAGTTTATGCTTGCCGACATGTTGGATATTTACTGTTTGAAAAAACCAATATTCTTAAGAGGTCGTGATGTCCAAAAGTGTAACCCAGATGTGACGCTTCTTAAATCGTGCTCGGACTACGTATGAATGCTACATGTGTGTATGTGTGTAATTATGATCATATCTGTGAATGTAGTGAAACCTCCTCAAGTGGACATTTTTAAAGAGTGGACATATTTTGGGGAATGGGGACATTTTCACTACTGTTCTATAGGAAAACCTTTAAATATCGGACACTTTTATGGAATTTTAAATTTTGATTTTAATAATTTCTATTGTAAATTTAGAAAAATAATTGTGGAAAGTTTAGATAAAAGTCTACACTCGTAAATTGTATTTTTTTTAATATTATCCATTATACATTACTATTATACCTTATCTTATACATCCAGTCATGGAAATTTTATGACGTTGACGTTGGAAGTCAACAGAAGGTATTGGCAGCAGTGAAGGGTATACCTAAGTACATTTCGTCTATTGAAATACAGAAATGTACTTCATTATTTTTCAGCACAGTAAAGAACAATGAGAAAATGCATTAACCTAGAAATAACTTCGCGTCAAAATACGAAACAATCTAAAGTGACTGATTTTTTGAATATATGTTAGTTTTAATTTTTATAGTATCAATTCTTTTATCTTTTTACCTTCGCATTTTTAAGAATACATAAAAAATATTAAAATAAAAATAAATTAAATTTATTATGTACCAATGTTTATCTATAAATAATTTTAAATAAATAAATAAATTTTTTAATTATACTTTCAAGTTTTTATTTTTCTAATATTATATTTCTCTCCTCTAAATAGTGGACAAAACTTTAGCAACCAAGGGTGTTCGATATATAGTACACTATATTTAAATGTAATGCTGATTTTATTACGATTTTAAGGCAGAACAGATATAATGCGTGGAACAAAAATATTCAGCATAAATTCATTGTAGAGGCTCTTTTTTGTTTTTTTTTTGTTTTTAAAGAAAAGAAGAGAAACATTATCAATTTGTTGTGTTGTTTTTATTTATCCTACAACTTGTTTCAATGATTTTTTTATAAAAAACAAAATACTTTTAGAATTTCACAAATGTTAATATACGAATAACTTTGGAGCTATTTATGTTAACGAAAAACTAAGAACATTATATTACAGATAATGTTTTTCCCTTTAAAAACAAAATAATAACTTCTACTATGAACTTACACCAAATAGTTTTATTCCACGTAAAACATATTTACGGTTAAATTACTGGTGTATCACGTTCTCTAGAATAACTTTTAAAATTAACTAAAATTTTAAATGAATATAAATGATAGCGTAAATTATTTTTAATTTATACAAACTTTTAGGTTTATGTACGACGGACGTGTTGCTGTCATTACGATATGTTTCCGAAAATGGATACGAAAATCTAATATTGGAAAACGAAAAAACTAGAGTTTACCTCAAAACCGTTGGTACGTGCATAGTTATCGTAGACGAATTAAATTTTTTTTAATAAGATCGAATTGATTTCGAGTAGAACGGGATGCGGATACGCAGCGTGCACTCGCCTCAGAGTCAAAGCAAATTCACTATGATACGGTGTCGCTCGATAAGCTTAAAAACCGACCAAGAACTTGATACTAAGCACATACGCACTAGAAATACGAATTGTATACCAACTCCACTCAGTCGCGCTACAGTTAATCATCGCAGAATGCATTAGGGATGGACCGCGAAAAGGTCACTTGTCAAACAGACGCATCTCACGTTGTGACGCTTTTGAAGACTGCGAGTTGATGAGCTGACAAAAATATAATGTTCGTAGCGTTTTTGAAAGTAGAAACAGTGCTGACTAGATGGGATTGACGAAGTGGGATGATTGCGACAACACCAGATCCGGTGTTTTAAAGGGTTTGCAGCATCGATGCTCATTTTGAGCTGCTGGAAAAATTATTTGAAATTAGAAAAATTTGGTATTGAATTATTTATCAATAAAACTGCAAAATTGAATGATAACCGATTTACAGAGTAAAATTTATTGGCTAGACCAATAGCTTCACGAACAGGGATTTTCAATGTTCGTCAATATGTTAATGGTCCATCTATAAAAGCCCATAAAACCATCTATAAAATTTAATCTGCACTTAATCACCACATCCATTGAATTGTGTACTTCAGTACGCGTTTCGGAAATTTTTAAATATTTTTTTGTTTAAGAAAATTCATGGGTAATTTCGATGATTTCATTTGTCGATAACGATCACATTTGTTCTTGGCGATAAAGCTCTTGTCCGAATGAAATTACATTTCAGTCCGATTTGAACGGCTTAGAATATTCCGATTTAGGTAGGTGCTCTACATAAACACACTCAACGCACACACTCACACCCGCACTGGTATCGTTGACCGTTTCGATGTTCATCGACGTTACGCTCACGTACATGCCACGTGAAGTACGTATTGTTATTGTTATTTATTTATACGCTCCTACGCTGTGTGTACACACAGCACACCGAGTTCACCGGTGTAATCTATACATGTGTATCGTTCAAATTATTACGCGGGACGCATGCACACATATTCTCTCTTGCCAGCGCGCGCGCACACACACACACACACACACACACACACACACACACACACACACATGCACGCATACGGGTATACATTATTATACGTCGTATAGGATACGAGTGTGCACGCGCGAGGTGAACTTTATTTTATTGTCGATTTAATGTGTGGTCCCCAAGAAGTTTGTTCACGTGCGTAACATCAAGTTATACGGGAATGGTTTACCGTGTATAGGTTTTTTTTTTGTGTACACGAATTTAATTTTATTCTCGGTACGAGCCGATGGATGGCACGCTACCACCAGGCACGTATCCATAGAAAGGGTCCACGGGGCTTAACCCTCCTACTCTTCCTCCGGATTGTTACTGTAACCTGCACATAAATCGTAATATTTCATTGCTAAAATTCAAATCGAATACTCTCGATTTCAATGGTGATTAAATATAATAGGTTATGGTATCGTATGGCATTTTTAGTAAAATAGGTTATCGTATGGCATTTTTGTGAACAATAATTGTTATTCGTTTATTGTAAAAGGTTCTGATTTCAGGCGTTGAGAATGTCGCTTTTATTAGATCCCGAAACTGCAAAATAAAGTTTTGGAGTTTTGTCTATGTATCTGCCCACTGCAATCGCACGATCACTAGCGATTCGGTAAAAAACAGGAGCAGAAGTTACACAATAAATTATATCAGAAATAACTGACACTAAATTAAATAAGTAAGTATCTACGTAATCAATTTATTCGATCACATACATATAGTCTGTATAATATAAATATAATATAGTACTACAACTCTAATCGTGTATATTATTTACCAAATTATGTCACAGTGACACACAGTAGTCTGAAATCCAATTTTAGGCAGAAAAAATTAACACATTTTAATTTTTAGTTAAATTGATTGTTTAATATATCAAAACTACATGTCTCGAGTATCTTAAATCCAAATTTAACATTGGTTTTAAATTTAATCCAGAGGAAGGGGAGGCTAGGGAGAGAATTTATCAAAGTATTTCAAAATGTATGTAATTTACATAAAACTATATGTTAAAAAATATATTTATATTTTTTTTCAATTGTTTTGCATTTTAATTAAAAATTAATAAAATAATTTAATCAATAAAATATTTGATTGAATACCTTTAATTAAGTAACTATACCCTTGCTACTCTAACTACTTTTATAATTTTTGGTGGTATAATATAGTCGTATTAAATTAATAAAATAATAATTTGTAGCGAATCAAAATTTACTTTTAAGTTGAAGTTACATTTATTAGGATAATGATAAGAAAAATTATAACGAGAAAATAATTTCTTTGTTCTTATTAAAATTTACCAGGTTGAACTATTATTACTTTGACTAAATTTAGTTTCCACTTCACCATCAGATATCATCCCCCTCCCTATAGAAAATTCCTAGGCACGCCACTGAAACCCTCTCATATTTAATAAATTGATATGTAGGATCGTTTGGTCTAAAGTGCATCAAAATGCGTTAACCTACAATAGAATGTGATCCATACAACAACTAAACACATTAATGCCGAACATCAAGGTACCACCAAAATAATGCTGATACGACGTTACACCTAAGCCAATAAAATTTACGCACTTTTCAGATAGCCAGGTAACTGTGGAAACTTAGATAATTGTTTTGTGCAAAAGTTGCCGATAAAAACCAACAGATGATTTGACTACAACCAAGCACTTAAATATATGATTGTTGTGGAGGCAATTAAACTTCTTCAAAATAATCGTGGCTTAAAAAATGTTTAACAAAGATAGATATGTTGCAAAAAAATAAATATATACAGTATGTTTTAATTCGTGGTTACTACAATACGGTCTTTAATGGGGGACGATAGATTCCATATCTCCCTCGCTTAAAGTACATGTTTGGTATAATATGTATAAAACATCTTGTTTAGTAAATTGGTACACGAAATGAATAACCGGATTTTTGAAAGAATTATACATCGAATTGGAATTAACATTTCACAAAAATATAGAATATATGTATATATACGCATATAAATATAATACTGACTATTTTTTGATTACGAAAATATTTTATGAAATAGTAAATTTTATTAAACGATTATCATACACGATTCTGCGTGTTTTTAAATGCAACGTACGTTAAACGCTTACAGACAACAGAAAAAATATTTTAGGCGATGCTCAAATGTACCGTTATCGAATATTTCCGTGTAATGTTTTATTAGAAATGAAACATTATCCGCAGTTGTTTAACGGTATTGACAATTGTTTTATTTGTATGATGAAAAAATTGTTGGTTTTCAAACATACAACTATCGTCAAGTTGCGAACACCTTAATTGGATCAACGACTTTGATGGAGTATACTTTCGACGTTTGTCATAGCGAGTGCTTTTCAAAAGAATACCGTATCTGAACACATAACTGTTGGCTCTTACCACTTCTCTAATTCGGATTTAATTATTTCGACCAGTGTGCATGAGATGCACAATTCGTCTGCCCGTCGCTTGCGGTTGACTCTTATAACCGGCTGGTCGATTTTGACTTCTTGTCTGTGGTATGATTAGCCGACGAGTCACAAACCAAAATTTTCTTCCGGGTCCAGAAAAAGTGTAAAATTTCATATCTTTCGAACAACTCCGCTGACAAAACACCATTCTTTTTTTTATATTCCAAGAATCTATATTGAATTGGATTTACTATTGTTAATAATTTTTTCTATAAAGTACAAAACAATTTTACAACATTTGTGTACTATGTAAATTACCGTTCTTTTAATTCATATAATACAGTATAGTTTGCTATAATGTAATAGTTATTAATAAACTAGAGCATATTACAAAGATACATATACAAAGCAATACTGTACCTCCGTAAGCTTGTACCACACAATGTTTATGACACACATTACTGCAAACATGTAACATAGTTTTTATCACTATATTCGTTTTAATTGTTGCAAACAACGTTTTAGTTTTTTGATTTTTGTCTTTATTTATCGTATTTTTATTAATCTATAATAATACGGAGTAAGAAAAATTAATTGAAAGCGTTCGGTCTAGATAAAGTGTAAAGCAACACTTTGTCGGAAAATTCCGACAAAAATTGAAACTCACTATGACTTTTTATTGTTCAATTTTTTTTATATAAAGTTACTTTTGCACAATTTTCTACATTTAGTTAACAAACATAACAAAAGGAGTTCATTAAATTTATTATCAGAATCTGATTCAAAACTTAAATTTACTAAATTTTCGGCTATTATATTGCTCATGACCTAACCGAATGAACAGTGACATAGAACTGCGTAATAATATGCGTTTCAATTTATGCCCGGCCTTACAATTGTTGGACTCCTATTGGCCGTAACTGAAAAAATATCCCAGTGCCATTATTGATTAAATAGCTACAATATAATATGAATATTACAGCGATTAGCTTAAATTATCTGAACCCGTCTGATAAATATAATTAACGTAATATTAATGGCGTTATATACAATAAACAATATTAAAATAGTTTAAAGGTACATTTTCCTATTAAGAAAAATCCATTACAATCAAGTTGAATGGATGGTACAGCATTAAAATCGTGGGGAATCATGTACAATTTGTGAACTCGTTTATGTTTACAAATTACAATGAAAATCTACACGATTCCGCAATTTTTGTTCACCACCACTATACTTCGTGTTATTCATTTTTTTGTTTTTTTTAAGCGACCAGTGTCTTCGTACTGTGGTAATTATTAATTCAAGCATAAATTCCTATAACTGATTTGAAATTTTTTTTTGTCCTTAATTAAAAAAAAAGAAAAAAGTAATTAAGATTTGGCTGCAACAAAAATATAGATCAAAGAAAAATTATGTCTCATGAAATAAAAGTACTTCATTTTTTAATTCCAATTATATATTCATTTAAGATAAAAGTTATATCCCTAATGAACGTGTGCTCTATCTATTTTACATTTCTCGTGATAAATTTAGTGTCTTACTTTGTCCTGGATCTGATTTGAATATTCACGAGTGAGTATTGACATATTTACATAAAGAAGTGTTGATTATACACACCACAACAGTGTGTAAATTATTTACACAGAGAAATTCAAAACAATATACAGCACTTTCGCACTTTCTTGTTTGAATTGATAAAAGATAGTAAATAAGAATACTAAAAATATTATAAAAGTAATCAAATGATTAAAAAAAAAAAATTAGAAAAAAATTTTTAAAATAAGAAAAATACCAAAAAAATATTAAAGGGACATACCTGTTTTATTTTTATAGAATGATTAGTGGTGAACTAATCGTCAACGGTTTTCCTACATTTATATAACCATACGTATATTTACACGTATGTACAGAACAATGAATTATAGATACTCGTATTACAGATTGAGGTATTTGTTCACATAAAAATAGTTTAATATAGAACGAACCAATACAGAGGAAAGATGTTTCTCAGACCGTAAAAAGTTTAAAAATGCGGTGCTTGTCATGGCAAGTGAGAACCGTAAAAATTTATATTATTTATCTTGATTAAAGCATACAAAACTGCCTCTGAGGTATTTCTGGGTAGAAAAATTAACTATAATAACTGTATAAAAAGAAAAAGACAAATATTCTGTAACCAGAGAAAATCGTAAAAAAGTAATATTTAAATTAGAGAAACCATGTTATGATATAGGAATTAATTCAAATTAGTTGATCCAAATTAGATTTATTAATAAAAAAAAAAAATAAAAATAAATAAAAAGGTAAAAATACGAGTAAAATTTTGATAAGGATATTATTTTAATACATAGTATAGTGAAATTGGTAAAAACACGAAAATAATGTTAGAATAACACATAAATACATAAAAAACTAAACTAATCAGAAGATTAATTACTAACAGTGGCTTAAAGAACAAAAAAAAAGTTTAAAAAAGCTAATCTGGTGGTTTTACTATATTTTTTTTAAAAATTTTACCAAAAAAAAAAAACAAATTATTTAGAATTATCAATCAATTATATGGCCTTGATTCTTATGAAAATACATATTTTTATTCAATTAATCTAAAATAATTTTAATTATAAATGTCGAGGTTTCACAATGTATAGATTCCTATGGTAAGGTTATTAATTTTTGTTTTTGCATATTTTGTATATTTGAATAATAATTACTTTGAATATTATATTTTATAAATTATAAATGAAAAAAATTAAATTGTTTTTTGATTTACAAAACTGATTTTTGAATGTTCATATTATAATTACTAATCTATAAAATCTGCATCCATCATATTATCCCTGGTTTTGCTCTTATACAAATTATTTTAAGTACTAATTATCATCATCGAGGCCCATCAATAACCAAACACTAGAATAACGCGTTAGTTTATAATTATGTATTTAGTTCACAGATACGACGTAAATGTATAAATGTAAATGAAAGAGTTAAAACAAAATTTGAACATTCGATAAAACATTTTCTGTATTATGACATTGAATAAGACTATTGAGAATATCGCGTGCACGTAAAATCATATGTTTCGCACTCAATGACGTAATTTAAATTTTTTTTGGAACATTTCTAGACATCCTTTTATTTGATTGCCAATTCGACGACTCATTTTACCAAAGTACCGATTAACGTGGATGGAGGGGAACGTCATATCAGTCCCAAAATATAATGATTTGTACTTCATACACAAGTACCCGTATAGTGTACGACTCATTTTTCTGAATTACAAAATGCCAATGGCTTTATAAAATACGTAATGATAAGACGATGGTAAGAGAATGACTACGCAAAATTTACAGATTCATATAGATTTTCAAACATTGTTCAAATACGATTCTCCGTATATTTTATATCTAGCCACATGATACCGTATGATTTTAAATACATCATGGTTGTAAAGTCCATCTAACTCGGTTTTAAGTTCTTTCTACTTTCTTCATTCTCCTTTAAATTTTCATTGAACGATTCCCCCCTCTCTCTCTCTCTCAGCAATTTTCTCAATGACATTGTGATTTGTGACGTAAGCCATCAAATTTTCAACCACCCTAGCCTATCACTCAAATGTGACTACATATTTTTTCTTCGCAATCCCTCTTATATCCTTTTTAACACCAAAAATATCATTCAATAAACCAACAAAAAAATAGTATAAATAATATATTATCTTTTTTTTAACCATTCAGGATTTTTGATTTAATTTTTATTTATTTTGTATAATCAACTTACGCTTTATATTTTTCACATATTTCTCTCGTTAATACTAAAATTTTAAAACTAATTGTTACACTAAGTATTTTTATTAATTTATTTTATTTAGTTATTAATTTAATTTAGTTTTTTTTTTTTTTTTTTTTTAATGTCAATGTTTCAACAACAAGATCATTATCCTATATTTATACATATTTACTTTACTCTTAGGTTGCTTAATTTAATCAAAGTGATTACATACTTTTATTATTTTAAATTTTATATTTTTTGTTATTTAAACATATTATAAATTAACTTAATCTTAATGTTGTACGCTGTGTATCCCATTATTATTTTTTTTATGTTCATCGCGTTTATCGGATGGGTTCAGGTAATTTAAGACGATCGCTGTCATGCTCATATTGTATTCAATCTAACATAATTTACTTACAAGATAAACCGCAGCGAACAGATATAATTATTATAAACATCGTAACGCAATATTGCCATAATGCACAGATTATATAGCACAGGGCCAAAAAACGGTAGCTCTACGACACACACACTTTGTCAAACAAATCGTGAAGAGATTTGAAAATTGTGTAGCACGTGTTTTTTAATCCGTTGAAACACTGTTGACAAAATACCACAACGGAAGCCGCTAAGTGCTCCGATGTGGTCAGTATATTTATTTTAAATTTTAGCGGGAAAATTTTATTAGATTTGTATGAAATGTTTAAAAGTTTAACGGGTTTTTGTACATAAATTGCCACTGCTTTGATACGCGCTCACAGCAACTGCAAATCACCGGTTTAAATAGTTACAACGGTAACACCTAATCCGCGGGGATTCGTGAACATACCGTTTTGGGTACCTATTTATATGCAGTCATATACTCGGATAACGGTCGGCTTAACCGAATCGATAAACATTGGAACATCGTAACGCCATCCCGAAACAATTATATCATATTATACAGCAGTTGCGTAGATATTGAGGAGGGGAGGGGTGATGGAGTGGGTGGATCACCCCCTTCCGCTAGGAAATTTTTATTTATGATGTTTAATCATGGTGGAGTTTAGGCACGTAATTCATAGCTAATAAAATAATAATGTATTTATATATTTTTAAAAAAAATAAATATATAAAAAAAAACCCTTCCCTTAATCGATCTCAAACTACGTTACTGTTATAAAGTCTGGGGTTGCGATACCGTACGAAGACCGTTTGTGTCGCCGTCAAAAGTGATTTACAAAACAAAAATCTTCGACCACCGATTTCGATCGATGTAATGCTCCGCTTGATCACCCTGAACCCGCGAATGCTGGTCCAAAACTGTAAGTGACCTATTAACTTTAAAAATATCTGTTCCGTCAATAACGTTCCACAGTCTCTCGGCCACTGCGTTTAATGAATTAGGTATCATTACGATTATTGATAATGTTTCGTTATCACGGTGAATACTCGGTAAGAAATAAAAAATAAAATAATAGTAAAGTCGACCGGCGCCATAAGAAAAGTTCCATCGCATTATGTAAAACACATACTTCGTGAAGACGAGTATTGGGGGAGATGCAATAGTTATGCGCGTTTATCGGCATTATTACAATACACATATATAGACGATCTAGCTGAGCAGAGAAAATTGTCGATGAAAACAAATTCAATGGCTCGTGTGTGTCATCCCGTTCACGGTACGTTGCTGTTAAATGTTGGCGCATTTTATGGTTCGCACAAAATCAAGATCCGAAAGCGTACAGAAAACGTAGTCACACGAAAAAATACGTACAACAGCTACGTACTGCATCGTGGGTCGTTAATCAAAAAAAAAAAAAAAAAAAAAAAAAACATTCTTTTATTTTCTTTTCATCTTTTTTCTTCTTTCTTGTCAACACGAATAAAAAATAAAAATAAAGAGTATGAAATTAATAATCCCACATTAATATAGAGTCGAGAATTTTACGAAAGTTGTTTAGACCATCGGAACGTTTTCCTCCCCCATCCCCTCGTCGATAGCCAGCACTTATCGCGTGAGGAAATAAAGTTCTTGGCAAAAAGATCCCAGAGATCACGATATCACAACCACCCATATTTTCGTCTTGATCCCTAAACGTGCGCGCTGTGTGTTTGCAAGTCTCTTGCCGGGCGGAACGCGTGACGGATGTATATACGTACGTGCGCACACGGTATTTCCGAACAACATCGGGTGCACCGCATGGGATGTTGTGCTTGCCGAGTGTACATTCTTACTGTTAAAACAATACACACCGTCGCCGGTAATCGTTTCAAGTGGCCCAGCAAAACGATTGGAGTGGACTTAGAACTCGCACACACGCACACGGTTATTTCGTTTGGATCGTAAAAATACAGCAATACGTGTCAAGTCGATCAGTACACGGGCGGCTTAAATCGAACAAATGTAATTTTATGATTGCATTATGACAATACGCACGGTTCATTGTTTACAGTGGGCGATCGGGCTGTATGAAGAATCAACGCATTCGGATCGACTGATGCGTCCGCGATCGACGTTTTACTTGATAAAATGTACTATATTATATTCATTCCGTTTGTACATGTTACATTCGTTGTATTTTTCCCCCATATAATTCCATAATTTAATTAGTTCAATCGAATATTATGAATTCAAGAAAACGATAAACACTAATAAACGTCCAGTGAATGGGACATGCTACGTGTGAAGTGAAAAACGAATAAAAACGTATAATTTGACGTGATGATATAGCAAAATACAAATTTGTTATTCATCCGGAGCTATGAAATCCTCCTGCAATGGACGAAATAAGCCACCTGGATATTTTATGAAATTGTTGGTTTTAGTTAATTAAACAATTTGCAGTAGTCGATAACGATTTTGTATCACGATGAAAATGTAACAATGAAAATGTATACATATAGTGAAGTTAATTAACATATTAATTGGATGTTCAGTTATAAAGTTAGTTGCAGAGCATGGTACTAGCTAAAATATAGAAATCAAATCATTTGTTATATCTGATGAACATTGTTAAATGTTTAAAGGCCGTGTAATTATAGTAAAAAATAAGTTTTGCTACAGAAAGTTTTATGGATTTTCCAATACGATCGCTAGTACGACAACAATTTCAAACTTAGAATAGAATGATTGATCGCCAAAGTCAATGAATTCTACGAGACGAGTTCTAGATTGCTAGAATTCTAACATCAAATTTTTCGTTTTTTTCTTTATTTTATTTGCGCTTTCAATGTCAAAACTATCTTGTCAAGAAATAGTTGTTTGGATTGGAAAAAAAAAACATAACTTCTACAACTTTGTAATATCGATACTTACAAACTTTTTCTTCCGTTGATTGTACTAAAAACTACGAAATTCTCGAAAATTCTCTATGGAGTTTGATAAATGTATATTTTCGAATTGTTAACTTATAGGTGCACGTTTTTCCGAGAAAATATAAAACATTAATCCAATCCATTTAGATTTGAATATTATCAATTGGTTGTCTTTACTAATATTTTTAATCCTTTCCTAATGCGTCTACTAACCGATGTGTTAAATTCAAGTAGATCTGAAATTTACGGACGAATATTCAACGATGTTGAATTAACCATCGGAAAATAACTGTCGATATTGACTGGTACATAAATTTAATTTCCACGTGGCGTTTTTCCCCTAACAGAAACTTTTCCGATGGTAATTCAATTATCTACACCGTAAACATTCAATCAAAATACTAAACTATGTGTTTCAATTAACTACTAATGAAGGGATGTGTTGGAATTCAATTAAGGTTTCTTGACAAAGATAGAGTTTTATAAGATAGAATTATGTGCGTGAAGTTGGCCTCCTTAGATCAAGCTAGCAACTCCAAACCTTTACAGGCATTTTGCAATTAATTTGCCATTATTTGCTTTATAGTTTTCAAATTTTGCATACCCACGGTTTTTCCGGAAAAACCTATTTTTGATTCGAGGGGCCAATTTCACGACAGCCCCCCAATTTTAAGCTAGCGACTCCAAACCTTCACAGGAATTTTGCAATTAATTTGCTATAATTTGCTATGCAGTTTTCAGAATTTATATATCTATGATTTTTCTGAAAATTAATGTATGAAATTCTTTATTCTACAAAGCCCTCCATATCCAATTTCAAGCTATATAGTTATTAGAACCTATGATCAAAAAAAGCATCCCGATATTGTTTGATTAATATTATACTGATTTCATTTTTTGGCAAATAATTTGGATTGCAATGCAGATTCAAAAAAGTTTACACAGTGGTGGTGCCACGATTTGTTATTGGAAGCGTCAAAAGGAAGTCAAGTCAAAATATTCAAAAATTATTTTTTAGCACAACCCACAAATAAAATCTATAAGCAATATGTATTATCTAGGTAGGTACTATATTTAGTTAAAAACATAACGAACGAATAGTTATTTTATTATAAATAGCAAACTGGACTTATGAGGAATTTTGGTGCATTGTGTTCAAACTACATTCCATCTTTATATTATTATATTTAATAGAAAATCATTTTTACTCAATAAACATTAAAAAAAGAAAATAAGTTGTAATCATATATCAATTACGTGAAGATTAATTTACAAATTTATTTTATTTTGCATTATAGCAAGAACTCATTTATATTACGGTATTTTAAAATTGAATACGAGTTGTGAGTTGAACTGGTGTTATGTACAATGAACATATAGTAATAATATATTAGTATATGATTATAGTAACATATATTATTCGTTGTGGCTAAAATATATTACAAAAATAAATTAATTCTGAGCACATTCTGTACAGCTAATCTCACCAAAACATACATGTAAAATGATAGCCAAGTTCAATACTATAATATATGCCCTGGTTGTTGACTTCAACGACAAAAGAAGTGAGATCTAAATGGATGCCAAGTTCAATGTTCAGTCCAGAAATTTATTTATAACAACATAACATATAATTTCATCTTATCACTTAGAATAATGTTTTGAAGCCTAAGGTCTGACTTGGCTGGTTTCCATATACGAATTATACAACTAAAACAGTCATGCAAGAGCATTATGTTCCATACCTAGTTTCTACCAGCAAGTCAAATTTTTAGAAGGATAAAAAAGAACTCACAACTTTAGAATTTGCGAAGGCTATAACATAATTCGTATATGGAAACTAGCCAAGTCAGACCTTAGGCTTCAAAACATTATTCTAAGTGATAAGAAGAAATTATATGTTATGTTGTTATAAATAAATTTCTGGACTGAACATTGAACTTGGCATCCATTTAGATCTCACTTCTTTTGTCGTTGAAGTCAACAACCAGGGCTTATATTATAGTATTGAACTTGGCTATCATTTTACATGTATGTTTTGGTGAGATATCATTACTTTTTGTTTGTAAATTATTAATTGCTACTTATTCACGATAAAATTTTTTGTTAAATTATTGTATTTTCCTACGTTTACGGGTTATAATTGTTTTTTTTGTATTATTATTTATATTTTCTTGTACTTTTGAAATGTCGGAGTGAATTGCCCATTCAGCATCTGGTTTTTTTTTTACGCGTTTTCTGTTGATACTTAATTTGGCCAAGTCGGGGCGGTATAGCGTGCGCAGGCGGTTGTACTCTACAATAGAGCTCTCTTGTGCCTTGATTTGACTTGGATCTATATTGATAAGATGTACTCCATCTAAGGTTTTAACTCTGGAGAGTCCAACGTAAGCCTGCCCTTTAGTAAAAACAGAGGAGCCTATATCGAGAAGAGCTCTGTCAAGGCTAAGGCCTTGTGATTTATGGATAGTAATAGCATATGCTAAGCAAATAGGGAATTGTTCTCTGTGTACATATACATTACTCAATATCTGAAACTTGGTCTTGACTCGTTCTAGTTCGTAAATTAAATTATGTTTAAATTGTATTGTAATTTTACGTGCTCTATTGCTGTTGTCGACGTCCCAATGTATATTTTCTATGTTTCCAATGGATCCGTTTACCAGTCCCTTACTGACATCTATGTTTCTTCGCAACATTACACGTGCACCTATTTTTATTGTGATGACATTTTCTTAGCCAGCAGTGAGCGATGAATCATCCTCGTTTTTTTTGAGAACTTCATTTTCTCGTTTTTTTAAATATCGTGGACAGTCTATTTCATCTATCGAATTTAATTTCATTTCTGGTTGCTCCATACTTGCCAACATTGCAGTATTAAATTGGTTACACATATTTTTAGTGGGAAATAAACATACTGTATCATCGGACAGCAGTCTAAAATAGGATATGATTTCTTTAAGCCGGTCGTTTTGATTTTTAGCAGTTAATTTAAGAAGTCTATTAAATAAAGTGCAACTGTCTTGATTTGTTACTACACCCATTCTAAAACGATTCAACATTTCACCGAAAAGTTGGTCGTTTTTTTGCCTCATGTTGACAGTCAATTCCTCATAACAAAATAGTGTTTTCCATAAATTTGGAGCACTAAGGGATCCTAAACATTTAAGAACATCACACGACTTCAAATTTTCGAATGGTGACAGTTGTCTCACAGGAGGCAGTTGGAGCAGATCACCAAACAACACTATATGAATCTTTCCGAACCATCCGTCGTCAACGTCACTGGTATCATATATTTCTGTTAAGCGAAGATGTATGTACATTAATGTTATATTGGAAATCATGGACACTTCATCAATTATTAAAAGTACTACATCTTTTAACCGCGGCAAATATTGTGTTCATTTTGACGATTCATTATTTTGACCGATGATGAGAATATTATCTATGTTTTGGAATATAAATAATATTTATATATATTATTATATGATTATCTAACAATTTTATTTGGTTTTTTTCTTTTTGTTTATTCTTAGTACTGATAATTTTTCCCCCGAAACGACTTCGTTTCGATCGTCGATAAAAATAATTTACCATGACGTATTCTATAAATACAGTTTATTACTATATACTATAATTCAGTTACTAACATTAATAATAGGTATTTATTATAAAATATTTTCTGTTGTATACAGAGTATAATACTATAATATATGTAAAGTTAATATAAAATTATTTTATCTTCTTTTGAGTATATTATTTTTAATTATCATAATTTTATTTACTATAATTTCTACTGATGGGTGGATAATTCATAATTGTAAGATTAATTATTTAATTATGGCGCGCGGGTCGCCAATATCGACACGACGACACATATCGACTGGACGTATTTTTGGAGCCGCGATTTAAAAATTTTCAAGTTTCTGATTTTTTCCTTTATATTAACCTAACTACCTATTTGTATGCCAAATTTGAACTTTCTAGGTCATCTGGAAGTGGGTTAGAATTTTGATCTATAGGTGAGTCAGTGATAAAAATGACGATTTTGGGACGTTAATATCTAAATAACGGTTTGAGATATGTTTATGAAATTTGGAAAACATATGTATCTAGTAAGTCTCAATATATGAGCCAAATTTGACATGTTTATGTGGAATAGTTTTTGAGTTATGAAGGGGTCAAAAGTGGCTCCAAATGGTTCGTGTAATATTACACACGGTGCTGCTCGCCAGTTCTGTTAGCTAGAACTTGGCTTGACACGCTACCGCGTGTCTAGATCACTTGGCCTTTTTGGTTTTTTGGTTTTCCCTTATATATCTAGTTGATTATTATAATACTACCCACACAGTGTTTCTAAATTTAGACATTCATTCAGTTAATATTATTTTATATTAAATGATATTTGATATTTTTCAAATTATTTTTCTTATTATCAGTTATTCAGTGGTCTGTGTTTCTACTGGTATAGTATTCAAAAGCTATTTATTTCATTTTATTATAATCAACAAAATGACAAATGACATTGGGAAATATACAACAATCTAATTAAAGAAATTCAGAAAATTTCAAATTCAGATAACTCCACATTTAATTATATATGTAAAAATCTAAAATTGTTTTTTTTAATAATTATTAGTATTTCATTCCTTAATTTTTTTTTTAATAATTATTTTAAGTTAATTTTAAATAAAAATAAGAAATATTTAAAAAACTAAATTGTTTGGGATATGTTTCTAAATAATATATGATAAAAAAAAAAAAAAAAATGTAATAAGAAAGACAGTAATATATAATCTATAATTTAATTTATTGCTTGAATATAGGATAATTTTTAAAGATTTTGTACGATTTAATTCTTAAACGAAGTTAAAAAATAAATAGGAATTCTATCATAAATAAAGTATTTCCATAGGTGATAAGTAATATTGACTTTTTTGATAAAATTAATTTTACTTCAGATTTCATAGAAAAAATATAGAAAGAAGATCTCAAAAATGATACTTAAATTAATTCTAATATTAACATTTTTTGAAAATGAGGGGGCACATAACAGGAATTATTTGAAAATTATGAGTTTGTTTTCTTCAAAACGTTTTACATTTAAAATATTTACATTACTTTCCGCAAACAGCACAATAATATTGACAATCTATCAATACATATCAAAATAATTTTGATTGTTTCAATATATTGAACACGTCTTCAATATTATTGTCAATATCAAATATTCATCAATAATGTTAATCGTGTATGGGCCGCTTTACCTTCAAAAGTGTTACATTGGACCACATTTTTTTAATGTTTCCAAAATTAAATGACTGCCTATAATCCACTATCGAAGTTTTATACTGTTGAAAATTACGTTCAACGTCAGTTGAAGTAATTTGCCCACATTTGAAGAAAATTATATCATCACCGGTTAAATAATCTGGCAAATCCTTCATTGAAATTTATTTTCCAGTTAATATTTTAAAAATGTTAAGTATTATTTTAAATCTACTTTTTTCTTTTCTCTAACCTCGATTCCCTCTACAGAGTCGTTCAATTTATTTTGGACATATTCAACAGAAGATAATGAAATATTTTGTTTCAAACTTTATAATATATACTCCTGTATAAATCCAAAATTTGAACGAATGTGTGCTAAATTATCTTCCATTCATATCATCCTTCATAATGTCAAATAAAAAATTGAAAAATACAACACAAAAATATCTAGTATGAAATCTCAACACGAATGTGTTTATTTTTTTGTTTACGAATTTTCAAATTTAATCTTCATAAATTGAAAAATACTCTCTAAAATATTGTGAAATTAAAATCTATAAATCACCAAATAATATACGTCCCGTTGATATTTTATTCGTAATGTTTCGGAACGAATTAGCAATTAAATCCAGCTCGTTTGGCAACAAACCCAATAGTCCGGAAAAAAAAAAAAAAACGATGAAAATGCAACAACTTCCGATCCCTAATCATCTTCATGAATATTAACAATACGTCCGAGGTTTATTAACTCACACGTTCCAGTACCCAACCGCCCCTTAGTTTTCAGTTGTAGAGGTTTT